>NW_026920335.1:142500-169820 GCF_032062105.1 Saccostrea cuccullata
TTTCAGACATGTGATTCATGTCATGTGGTTTTAGGAGCCAATAGATTTACAGTATGTAGTTTCCCGCTTTTGGTGAACTGCCTTTGTTCATAACAAAGTTAGACTTCTTAGAGGAAAGTTCTATATACCTATTTATCAAAGAGACTGTATCTATATGAAATCTGCCATATTTGGTAATCTTGAATGACCAGATATACTGACTACTGACAGATGGTAAGTGCACTCTATATTTTATTATCTTAATTAATTTCTTATTAAATATTTCTGTAAATTATCTAATTTATGCATTTTCTATCATTCATGAGTAAATTCAGTTGATTTGATTGTAAAGTATCTTTTGCTAACTTTTATCATTTGATCTTGGTAATTTATAAATATCAGTTATCAATTTCATTGATGTGACCTGATTATTTATTTTGAAGTTATATAGTTGAATTATTATTTACAGTTGATATGTAATACATACACCAGACATATTCAGAGAACTATATTGAGTTAGCCTTGTTCCATAAACAGGTGATTAGTTGATAATTATATGTTTTTATCATAGATAAATGTAACATGAAATAGTTGCATTTGAATGTACATATATATTTATTCAGTAATATTGTACATGGATAATGTTCATTATCAGAATTTATGTTTTTATATATTATGCAGTCAAGGGGAATAACTTGTAAATTATTTGAACTTTATAATTATAGTGCAAGAGTTATCTTTCTTGTAATGAGCATATATTCCCTTGCAAGTTGATTATTGACTTTTATACTTACTATTGTTTATTCCTATTACAGGGCTATACTTTTATTGTTATTCTACATTCTACTCCACCTGTATATATCATCGGTCCATCCATATCAACACTTGAATGATGTAATAAATGATGAACCCACAAGTGGCAACTTATTCTTTAATAATGAGCTAAGGACCACTATTACACTAATTTATAGACCTTATCATTAAAACTTAAAGAAAATAATTTATTAAATATAATGTGTATAGAATAAAAATTTATCTAGTAGCATTGAAGCTGCACATGGATAAGGAATATAGAGAATATCGCTAAAAAGATGAGCGTATTTGTGATTTACATCAAAAGTGCAAGTGCATAGACTACTCTGTGTGAGCTGAAATTTGGAATATTTATTCCTCATAAACTGTATATTTGGAAAAGTGCTGGGAGCTAATCCTGGTCTGCATTACATTATTTTTATTAATGAGAGAATTTTTAAAGCAAAGTGGAAATTTTTAGCTTTTATAAACATTTTCGGCAAAATTTTACGTACTTCGCAAACAGCACTGACTAGCTCCCAGCACTTTTTGGGTAGATGATATAAACTTCATTTAATGTGTATCATTTTTTTCTTGAAAAACAAGCGTATGCCCTTGCAATATCTTCATTTCCTACATTCAGCTTAACAATTCTATTTTTATACAAGTCACGTGACAAACAGCTGATACGTGCGATATAGCTGGTAATAACTACGGCCCAGTCCTATCCATTATTGTTAGCTATATTACATTTTCTACACATATTCAGTTGCTTTGTTATTTTTTTTAAAAGAAGTGATACATATTAAAACGGTGCAGAGTTTACATTTTCCATATTGGTCCTTAACGTAGCTGAGATTTAAAACATTCATGAAAAGTTTCAGTAACTATTTGAATGGATATCGTGATTCTGGAGAAGCTTTCTTGATAGTTATTTTGTCACACTACCTGTTCTGCCGCGTCGAGATGGCTGGTTGCGTTGAGGCAAGGCGCGCTCACGTTTTGATCTGGCAATGCTGGTAACAATGCGTCCCATGACGTTTTTCCCCGGCCAGGAGGAGACAGAAGAGTTGTTGGTGCCACGTTTGTCAAGCCCTGATCCCAAGTAATCATCATACGCTGCTTCTACGAATAGGGTTGATTCAAAGGATTTAAGGACGCTTTCTTTAAATTCCAGGACTTGGTCGAATTTTGTCTCCAGGATTTCCTTCATGACTTCGTCACGCTGAAGCAGCCAATCATCAGATGTTGTAACCTTAGCGCCGATACGTTTAGCCTCTAAAGCGGTGGTAGCATTACGCACAGCGGAGGCATTGACGACGTCTCCAGACCGCATAGCCTTACTGTACTGGAATGCATGCTCGGCAGAAGCATGCGATATTCCAAAGATGTTAATATCACAAGGATAGAAGTTGGAAAGAATGTCATCCTTTCCGCTGAAAGCGATGATGTTTTTCTCGCCACTTTCAAAGCTTGGACATTTTGGGTCTCCTGGAGTGTGGCCAGGCTGCTTACAGATCTTGCAGCAAGTTTCGTACTCACAATTGAATCGAGTATGATCTTCGCCCCAACAATTTGTGCACCTCAAAGATTGCTTTTTTGCTGGTTGTCCCCGATGTGAAATGGTGCATCTTAGCCCAGCGCATTCACTGTTCTTTGGGAGGAATTTGCCATTAAGCATAGGTTTCATATACAAAAAACGGTTACCATTTAGAATTTCTGTCATTTTTAGGGTGGTGGGGTTGCGGACTTTCTCATATTTAATTTCAGACGTAAGTTCAGCTCCAAGCTTTTCGAGCATATTTATAACACACGAATCCTCTACAGAAAGAGGAACTCCCCTGACTGTAACCCTTAATACCTCTTCTTCCGGTATTTCAGTCCCTGCAGAGAAAGGGTTAGTGTCAAAAACGGAGACACTGATGTTGTTTAGGGTGAATCCGTTAGAGACGAGAAGATTTCTGCTCTCCATAGATGCGACATAAATTCGCCATAGATCCCGATCTCTTTGGACACAGATAACATCGGAAGCCACAGTGTTTACAGCACAGGCGAGGGCATAGTCGGATATTGGTTCCTTTTTGTTTATTTGTATATCCCTATTTCTTAGGTAGACTGGTTTAATTAATCGTTTGTCACCCATGTTTGGCTGTTTACTGTAGAACACTGAACACTGAAAATGACCTGTATGAATTGTGTATCTAACAGTGAGTGAGTAGATACTCACGCACAATGCAAACACATGTGGTCAGATTATTTACAAGATTTTCACATCCAAAGACACTGAAATATCACAATAAATTTTCCTGACAGTAGATATCACATATACATATCACTATACACAAAAATTCCGGAAGACACTGAGAATTTCCCAGAAAATTGTCAAAAGAACACAGAGGGTAGAAAACACGTCTTTACCTCTCTGAGTCACGTGACCGAATACATAAAGTTAAATTAATTAACATTTACTAGTTCACCTTAAATTAAGGTTAATATTTGGTTCAAGCTTTAAAACACAGACCACAAACCCATTTACAATTTTAATGTTACATTATTGTTACAAAATTAACATAAAATTAAATTAACGTAAAACAAGGGCACCGCTAAGCGGAGGATCCCCTCGCGGCAGGAACGTCACTGGTTATGGCAATATCTCGTAAGAGATAAATTCTCTAGAAGAACGTTACACATGTTAAAGATATATAGTACACCATATCTTCTTTAATTTCCCTCTCATGAATATTTGCTCATATGAAGGCTTGCCCGTGAAGAGCTGCACATTTTTTTCTATAATAGGCAAAGACGGCCATTGAGCAGGGAGGGATCTTATTGTACCAGCATTTATTGGGACATTGGCCCTTGGTTTACAGGGTCTTATTCGAAGGACCAGTCTCCACGTCGCACAGTGGGATTCAAACCCGCAACATTAGGATCAATTCACTTACTTTTGACAAAATTATTAGTGGAGTGTTGTTGTTGATCCAATTTTTTTTTTTTTTACAAAATGCAAAGTGCAAAGCGTCTTGGTAGGGGGGGGGGGGGTAACTTTAATACATTATTTTGGGTAATAAAGTTAAATATAATGTATTAGATTGTTTTTGTCAGCTCTATTTATTTCTTTAACAAAATTATGAGGGGTAGGGGCTGTCTATTTTTAACAAAAATCAAATGCATAGCATTTAAGTTTGAGGGGGGTTGGGGCATAATATGCATACGTAATTGGGCATTTTCCCTTATACTCGTGTAGAAACATATCATGTATGCTACACGTACACGTTTCAGTTATTTTTATTATTTACCTACCTAATTAGTATATTTCACAGCTCCAGGCAATATGCATTTTTTTCGTAATGAAAAAATAACAAGGCTTAGCCTCCCAATTTTTTGCAGATATAAACATTTTTTTATGCATTGAAAATTGGGTTTACCTTTTCTGTTGATTAAGCCCCCCCCCCCCCCCACACACACACACACACACGCGCATTCAATTAAACTTGCACCCCAAATCCCCAGACACCTGTTTGAATTTGGTAATGAAACCGCGACGTTCATCAAATTCTTTTACTCTTGTTCCCACAGACTCGACACGGCTTTTAAACTGGTTCCCTAGCGGAAATGATTATTGTCAACTAGTACATAATATGTCAAGGTTTCGAGACAGTGAAAATGCGATATCTGAAGAAATATTTCATCACTGAACTTGAAAATTAATAGGTTTCTTCCTTTTATACTGCCACACAAGTGTGTAAACGCTTCGAGTGGTTAATGCAAAGGTTCTCTGTCAATCTTGCCCACAAATGATTATTGTCAACTCGTACATAAAATGTCAGGGTTTCGAGGCAGTAAAATCGCGATATCTGAAGAAATATTTCATCAATGGACTTGAAAATTAATAGGCTTCTTCCTTTTATAATGCCACACAAGTATGTAAACGCTGAGAAAGGTTAATGCAAGGTTCTCTGTCAATCTTGCCCACAAGGTAACAAACACACTAACACACACACACATACGTGTGAAGGGTGTCAAACGGGGACAGGGGTTAAAGACTGTCAAAGTGGGGACTTCTTCATTTTTAATATTTCATTGACTTTTGACTTAAAATATTAATCACCATGTAACCCTGATGACAAATATAATGAGAACATATCAATATCTTTAATTTTAAGCCAAGCACATTTCACAGCACAAACGGGGACCTATTTCACACTCATTAATATTCACACACCTGTTCTTGTTTTATTGTATCTAAACGGGGACATTTTCCAAAACGAAAAAAATCCTCTCTTTTGTGCCTTTTATTCACACATTACCACCGTTCTCATCACTGATTAAGACCCTTGTCTTCATAGGCACTTGAATGCTTACTATTTTAAATCAAATATGGAAATTACGAGTTATTGCATGATGAAAATATATTTTAAATTTTTCTTCTCAAATAATTTTGAAGTTTAGGAATCTGTCTTAAATTTATCAATTTGGCATCACTGACCTCTTTGTCGCAGTGGCATGATTAATGGAATTTATATTTCACAGCTCCAGGCAATATGCATTTTTTTCGTAATGAAAAAATAACAAGGCTTAGCCTCCCAATTTTTTGCAGATATAAACATTTTTTTATGCATTGAAAATTGGGTTTACCTTTTCTGTTGATTAAGCCCCCCCCCCCCCCCCCACACACACACACACACACGCATTCAATTAAACTTGCACCCCAAATCCCCAGACACCTGTTTGAATTTGGTAATGAAACCGCGACGTTCATCAAATTCTTTTACTCTTGTTCCCACAGACTCGACACGGCTTTTAAACTGGTTCCCTAGCGGAAATGATTATTGTCAACTAGTACATAATATGTCAAGGTTTCGAGACAGTGAAAATGCGATATCTGAAGAAATATTTCATCACTGAACTTGAAAATTAATAGGTTTCTTCCTTTTATACTGCCACACAAGTGTGTAAACGCTTCGAGTGGTTAATGCAAAGGTTCTCTGTCAATCTTGCCCACAAATGATTATTGTCAACTCGTACATAAAATGTCAGGGTTTCGAGGCAGTAAAATCGCGATATCTGAAGAAATATTTCATCAATGGACTTGAAAATTAATAGGCTTCTTCCTTTTATAATGCCACACAAGTATGTAAACGCTGAGAAAGGTTAATGCAAGGTTCTCTGTCAATCTTGCCCACAAGGTAACAAACACACTAACACACACACATACATACGCACATTCGCGATGCTATATCCCCTCCGCAATTAGTTGCGCGAAGGGATAAAAAACAACGCTAATTCAATTTTAACCATTTTAACGTGAATTCAACACGAAAGTAACATTAAACAAACATCAAGCTAACCTTAAAATTTAATGTTAATTGAAATTAATATTAAGTTACAGTTAGGCACAATTGGTTGTGTATTTGATGCCATTGATTTGAAAAAAAAAGAATAAAATACCTGACAAATATGCAATATGAGGAAAATCTGATTACCAGCTTCAGCCAATACAAATAGACGTTTATACGAAAGCCCAAAAGGCTCATTCGAGATTCGAAATTCGAGTTTCGAGATTCAAAATCCAAAATAACCAATCAAAAGGCGATTTGAGATTCAATTACTCCCCTTTATTATTTTTTACTATTTAGAAATCGTTGAGTATATAAATACCGAGGAGGTCATTTGATTAAATTACAACGCAGGAAAAAGTGTTATTTATTATCAAAACGAAATTTAAAGAAATATTGGATTTTGGTATGCAAGATATGCTTAAGGAAGGATATGGAAATAACGAACAGTATTTAATCTCAACGTCCATTAAACAAATATACAAAATAAGAGCAGAGCAAACACGGACCTCCGAAATATCAGAGGTGGGATCAGGTGCCATGGAGGAGTGAGCACCCCCTGCCGACCGGTCACACCCGCCGTGTGCTCGTTGTCATAATCAGGAAATAACGGAAAAAAAAATCCGTGGTCAATTCAGTGTATAAATAATGGACTAACAATTGGTATGAAAAACGTCAGTCAGCATTTCATCCAATGATAAATTGTATTTGCTGACAAGGTCATTGTATCGACCATAGAATTTACGAAATGATGACTTTAAACGAGACTGTTGATATTCTTGTTTCATCAACTTGCTAGTCAATAATTTACCTCGTTTAAGAAATTGTTCATACGTAGAGCATGCTCTAGCGTATCAAATCAATTGAGATATAAATACTCCGTATGCAGGTGATGAAGGTATATTGCTGCATAAGTAAGGGAAGTTGACGATAGAAAAGTTAAAGCCATCACGTTTATCATATAGCTTGGTTGTTAGATTACCATTTTTGTCTTTTTCAAGTAAAATATCCAAGTATGAAGCAGAAGTGTCGGACTCTGTGGTATCTTTTATCTCAAGCTCACCTGGATATATCGTGTCGACGTAGGAATGGAAATTATCATTATTAATTGACAATACGTCGTCGATATATCTAAATGTCGAGTTGAAGGCCACAGCAAGTGTTTTTTTCTTTTCACGCAAAAGATTTTGCATAAATTCTTCTTCATATGAATATAAAAATAAGTCTGCTAATAACGGAGCGCAATTTGTACCCATGGGAATTCCAATAGATTGTTGGAATACCTGGTCTCCAAAAACCACATAGATATTGTCAATCAGAAACTCAAGCATCTTCTTGATGTCAACTTCATAGTACTTATGTGTGCAATCAGAATCTGTTTTAACTAAATAAATTTTCAAATGACCAATGACGAGGTAAGTAAACTTACGAGTTCCATTTTTGTTGAAGAAGCAGCTGTCAATAATATCAAGAAGCCTGGATTTTAATTTGTCGTGCGGAATTGTTGTGTATAAAGTTGAAAAGTCGTAAGTTTTTATGCTGTTGATTTTTGTAAAGTCTTGTGATTTCAAATTGTCCAAAAGTTCTTTAGAATTTTTAAGTATCCACATCTGACTTACACCACTTCTTGAATATATAGTTGTACAGTACTCTTGAAGTTTTTCCTTCACTACTGTCAATATTTTAGTGAGAAGTAACGAAAGAGGCTTGGTTGAACATTTACTGGAACCTGCAATGTTTAATTAATTTATAATTAATTAATTTGTAATAGCTCCTTAAATGTCATTAGAGATTTATATAAAGAATATATATGTTTCGTATTATCTACTTTGGATACAGGGTTGTTGACATAATAGTAAACTTAGATTAACAGTACATGTATCCCCCCCTTTTTTCCGAACATAATTTTTTTACTCTTGAAAATGTTCATCGAAAGGTCGGTTGCCAAGCCCCCCCCCCCCAATTTTGGTACAGTGGTGCAGTATAGTCAAAGAAGTTTAAGTAGTAGTGTATTAAAAGAAATTAGGTACTAAATGATCCCCCCCCGCCCCCTTTTACGCCCCGAAATAGAATTTTCGGGTTTGGACAAATTTTTTCTGTCAGTTTTTATTTTCAGGTTTGAAATAATATTTTTGTCTGCCCCTCTCCGCCACCCCACTTTTAAAATCGATGCTTCGTCTTTGTAATAATTAGTACTACAGGTGGATAGTGTTTGTGACACAGTATTAGAAAGTGGCAAGTCACCAAGTTCATGAAACCAATAGACAGCCCCTTGAGTACGGATGGCTGAAACATGCATGCTTTATAAAGATAATGACCGATTGGGAATAATAATTTTTTTTAAAAATCATTGTTAATCAACCTATCCCCACCCCAACCTCGAAAAATAGGGGTTATCATGGTAATTGGAAGTTATTTTTGAATGGACATAAGCATAAAATTACTGTTTTCTGTAGTACATGTATATTGAATCGGAAAAATAATACGGGAACGGGGGGGGGGGGGGGGAAATGTTATTATTAACATTCATTGTCAAACTTGCAATGCATGGATACAATTAAATATATATTCGATAATTATTGAAAAGGAAACCGCTCGGGTCTCGCCCTACTTGGTCAAAGACTCAAATATGCTAGTAAAACCATAATGCTCATTTCATTGGGGGGGGGGGGGGGGGGGGGGGGGCACAGCCATACATTTTCAGTTTTCAACTACCAAAAATGTCCTGACAAACAAAAACAAAGCAAAAAAAGTCATCAGATGTTTTATTGAGGGGGCACAAGCATGTAGTAGTTATGATTCCTATCGTATTTTATAAATCGACACAATTATAAAATTATGGGGGGGGGGACAATGTAAAGAAATGTACCCACATGGTATATCATATAAGTATTAATTTTCTCCCTCATCAATGTTCTTATTTTGAAAAAATGACGACCTTAGAATTCCGCAATCAACGATAAGACCATATAATATTCTATATACGTATATCTATTGTTTTGTTTAATGAGGAAAAATAAGAATTTAAATATATTTTCTAAAATGTAACCTAAAATTCCTTTTTTTTCGTTTTATTACATATATCTCAAATCTCGAAACTCGAATTTCGAATCTCGTATTTCGAATCTCGAATCTCGTATTTCGAATCTCAAATGAGCCTTCTGGGCTTTCGTACGTTTAATCCTTTTGTTTTAAACTATTGTATTGAAAGTTTGTTAAAAGGATTGGACTCAAGTTCCAAAAACTTTGATAGTCCTCACCCATGCATAAAATCTTAATAGCCATGAAATTTTTACATAGATTTACGATTTTACAATAATAGGCATGAACATAGTAGAACAAAAGCAATGATCATTATTGCAAAAAATATTGTAACGTGCAACGCGACCGAGCTTGATGTTTGGTGATATGTCTTGCATCACCAAGGCTTAACACTCGATTCGTTAACCTGTTAACTCAGGTTTTTGTTGTCCAAATAAAATATATATGTACAAATACAATACAATTGGTTTCTTCCTGATTGGACAACCACTAACTGTGGTCAACGGGTGTCTCCCGTAAGTAAATTTCTTCCTGTCCTGCCACTACGATTGTTTATAGTTTGTGTGTAAATGCGCACAATTTCTATTTCCTACTAGATTTTTCAACAATGTGGTTTATTGCGTCTTCCGGGCTGCTCTATACATATAAGTTTAAGTGTTGGTTAATGGGGATTGGGGCGGGAGTAGTTATGTAGAATTAAAGGTTTTCTAAACATTGAAAAGATTGTTAATCAGAATCTTCTTTCGTTTATAAATTACGAGATACATAATATGTTTACTTCCATAAAGTGAATCTGTAAAAATTTATGTTTTTTTTCATATTCAATATATAAAGTTGCTTATCATTTACTATCGAAAAAATGACATGTCCCTTAGTAGTATAAGGGGTCTAGATAGAGCGGAAGTGACGTCATAACCGGAAGTGGGCTAACCGGAAGTGGACGGAAGTGGGCTAGCCGGAAGCGGAAGTGGCCGGAAGTGGTCTAGCGGAAGCGGAAGTGGGCCCTAGCGGAAGCGGAAGTGGTCTAGCCAGAAATGTCATAGCCGGAAGCCGGCTTGATGACCGGGTCAAGGGAGTGCAGCCCTTGGGGGATAGGGGGTCAAGGGAGTGCAGCCCCTGGGGATAGGGGGGTCAACAGAGTGCAGCCCCTGTGGGGGATAGGTGGGTCAAGGGGAGTGCAGATTAGGGGGTTCTAGGGATAGCCGGGTCAATTCAGTACATATGTTGCATCATCTTTTTATATCTATTGCATCATCTTTTTGATACCTGTTGCATCATCTTTTTATAGCTGTTGCATCATCTTTTTATACCTGTTGCATCATCTTTTTATACTTATTGCATCATCTTTTTTATACCTGTTGCATCACCTGTAAGGGGGGCCGTGTGCAAAAAATACCTTTTACCTACGTTTTATACTTAGGGGGTATAAATGAGAAGAAAAGTCTGATCCTTTCTTCACAATCGACTACCATGTCAACCCTGATACACACTCACTCTCTGATTTTAGATGGGTATGATTGTTTAGTACGATGGGCACAAAACCACCAAGAATCTCTACCCCCGGAGGCAGAACAAGTATTTCAGGAAGCGAGCAATATCATGGACACCCTTCAGGATTTATAGTTACAATGCCTAACCTTATCACATCATGCGACGACCATGGGGAGACTAGCTACCATACATTTTCTATGTCGACATATGAAAACAATTCTGCCCCAGAAATGGTACGGACTGAACCTGACCCGTTATTTCGGAAAGCCTTACAGTTTCCTGACCCATCCCCAAGCGGCCAAAGTGATTTTACTGTGGCAGGACATAGATGCGATGGAAAAAGTATGTATTCAATACGGAATGAAATACCTGGAAATTTCACACAGGCTAGGAAATCAGTGACTTTTAATACCAGCCTCAATCAAATCTACGAATTACCCCCCCCCCCCCCCGAAGACCGGAGAAGTCCCTGGATGGCCCTAGTAGCGGATCGAATACGATTTTGGAGGAGAATTCGACAGTTAGAAGCATTGTTAGTTTTTAAGAAATAAAATAAAATAAAAAAATACTACATCAGTGTTATGTTATTGTATGACGTCATCTATACACTCGGGTTCGGGTTCCCTGAATTTCCCTTTGTCACTGTTAATGTAGTCGATAAATTCACCATCGAATGTTGATGATTTGATGTGGTCTATAATTGGATAAAACATTGTGTATGATTCATATTAATGATTGAAAGTTGTTTAATATATATAGTATTCGATGTTTTAATTGTTAACTTATTTTATATTGTATTGTGTACGGAGAATGGAAAGATGTTGAATATCCATAAGTTTATCAATTATTTACATGATTTCTTGTTTTACACGTTAGGTGGCGCTATTTTCAAAAGCGATTTTTTTGTGTTAGCCTATCACATGTCAAGATGTTTAATCACATGATTGATTATCGATGTTGCCGCCATATTGAACTGTCGTTTGCTTTTTGCAAAAGCGATTTTTTTGTGCTATCCTATCACAGGTCAGGATTTTAATCACATGATGGATTATCGATGTTTGCCGCGATATTGGAATATCGTCTGCTATTGTGTATAAATACAGACCCTCCGAGCGCTCAGTATCATTCCTTCGTGACTGATTCCTTATCTAGACGGAAGAAAGAAGAAGAAGAAAAAGAGATGGCTAATTTTTTTGAAGAACTCTCCCGCGTCCCAGGAATCCTTGTGGAGAACCACATCGTGGTCAGGCGCTCAGATACGGGGGCTGTTATATTGGATATCAACATGGCCCGGATTCGGATTGAAAACCAGCGACAACCGAGGAGGGCCCACCCCTACAGGAGGGAACCACACCGCTCGCCACCTTCGAGATCTCCACCGCCGCCACCCAGGCCCGCTACGTCGGCCCCCCAGAGACCTGCTGACCCACAGTCCCACGCCAGGAACGAGGGTTGAATTCCCCGCTGGGGGTTCCGGGTCCCTGCTCAGGACATTTTATGTTCACTCTGTTTAAGCGAGGGGGAACCTAGCAACTTCATCTGCGGGCGATGTTTACAGCGCCCAGCCTGTGTTTTGTGCGCAGCCCGCATACTAGAAGAAAGATTACCTTGCCCTCTGTGCAGGAATGACGAAATTATTCTACAACCCCAGGGCAGAGGACCCGATAGCGATTCGGATGACGAAAGAATAGGGGAGATCGTCCAGGAGCTCCTGCGATAAAAGAGGAAGCGGACTCCCCCCTTGATTCCAAAATTTTAAAAAACCAAATCAAAAAAAAAAACAACAACAAAACCAACAGCCCTTTTAAGGGCTACCCAATTGTTTCGAAAAGATGCCTACTTTGACAGTTAAAAGAGAAACGTATTGTGTGTATCTTAGAAAAAAAGATCTTTTTTTTCTAAAATACAGTCAAAGAAACGATTGTATCTTAGAAAAAAAGAGGATCTTTTTTTTTTTATACAGTCAAAGAAAAGAAACATTGTGTGTGTTTCTCTCAAGTTATAACACCAGGTCACTTTTTCAAAAAAAAAAATTTTATAACTTTTTAAAAACTTATGTTTTTCTTTTAACTTTTTAAAACTTTTTAATAATAATAATAATGATAATCAAAAGGAAAGTCCCTTTTTTAAAAAAAATAAATTCACATTAAAACACACATTTTTAACATTTATTTTTTTTTCATCAAATCTAATTACACAGACACATACATACACACATTTTTAAATTTTTTTTTTCATCAAACAATAAACACACACACACACACATACATACACACATTTTTAATTTTTTTTTTTTCATCAAAACAACAATTACACAGACACATACATACACACATTTTTAAATTCATTTTTTTTTTTCATCAAACAATAACACACACACACATACATACACACAGTTTGAACATTTATTTTTTTTTTTATCAACTAACAATAACAACACATACATACATACACTTAATGTGGATGAAGAATGTACATCTGATTGTCATAAGTGTGTGCAAATTGTTCAATATAATGTCTATAATGAGTTCAATTTCCTTGGGCTAGTCCACATGCAATCTTGTAAGGAAAAGCATAAGTCTGTTAAGGTAAACTTTCCCAAATTTCTTGTGAACAAGTTTGAAACCATTGCTCTCTGTTTTGTGCTGTATCCTGATAAGTGGAAATTCTTTTAGGTCTGTGACTTGCTTTTCCATAATCCCATTGAGCTAGTAAACAAATGACCACAGGGGATTGTGAGGGAAACACCTTAATAGTGCCTGGAATTCCTCTATCTTCTTCTAAAGCTAAATTTCTAGTCCCTAGAGGTCTGCGGGTGGCATAGAGATTGGCTTGTGGGTATTTCTCTGCAGTACTTTGACTCAATCCATGAGCTTTTGAGTGGATCATGATCTATAAAGTAAATACGAATGATTTTCAAAGCAGTATGAATCTTTTCATGTCAAATTGTCTTTCATAAATCATTGGGTTACTTAAAAAATCAGGGAATGTGTATGTCCTATGTTTTTCACACCCCCGTGTCACTACAGTGTTTCATTTTGGTAAAAAAAACAAACGATCATGACTTGTAAAAGATCTAAAAAGTAGATACGAATTGTTTTGAATCTCATAACATTTTATTTTTCTTAAAATATCAATCAGATAAAAGCTAGATTCCAAGAATCCTTATGTATCTCATAGTATGATTTTCTGAAAATCCGTGACCTCTGACCCCCCCATTGTGTCTATAGCTAAACCTATTTGAGCTTGTTTTTTACCCTGATCATGATTCTTTTGAAATAAAAACTATATCGGCACTCTTCCCTAAGTCCCTTCTCCCTAACCCACATGAGTTTTGTGTCTCACCCTCTAAAAAGACTGAAAAGGTTTATTTTATACACTCGGGTCACTGGATTTCACCTCGTCGCTTCGAGGTTTTTTACTCTTTTCTCCACGACGGATGCATGTCATGTATTAATTCTAGTATGACAAGAAGCAGGAAACTTATCTTGTTTAGACCTGTATCATTATGGAATCCTACTATGAACACCTTCTAAATAATCCATGAAAATATATAGGTCCCAAAGTACAAATCACACACAATTTCGGTTCGCCATGAGATTTCGGCTCTCGCCATCGAGGTGCTCTCTTTTCCGTCCGTGCTCTGTGCATAAATACAGATGCTCTCCAGCAGTCAGTGTCATTCTGTTAGCATCTCATTTGCAGATCACCCCATCAGTATGGCTCAATTGGACCTTAACAACTTGGACCTTAGCGATATTCCTGAATATTATCTCGTCAGTGGAGTTGAGTTGATCAACGGTTACATTTTGGGAGAGCGAACTACTGGACGTGTGCTGAATTTTTTGCCCTTAGCTACTTTGGGGTTAGCCAGGGATATTAGAGGGCACCGGCGAACACACAGGAGGAGAAGGAGCGCTACACCTTTTTCAGACCCCCTTGGGAGTCCTGATGCTTCTAGATGGAGGAATCCTTACCCCCCACCCGGGTACACCCCAAGGAGCCCGCCCCCCCTTCAAGACCACAAACCCCGGAGGATCCTATGGTACGGAATTTCTCCTTAGCAGAGGCACCTTCCACAACACCTGTACCATCAGCAGAAGTGATGATGGCTCCAGACAGTCCAGAGAGGGATATCCCCACTCCACCACGGGCACCTCTACCGGGTAGACAGGGTCGATCAAGGATTGCAACCCCTCATGGACGAGGACTTATTAGACCTCCAGCTAGAAGTCCACCACCCCCCGGAAGGCCAGATTTCTTTGAGCCCCTTACCACCAATCAAAGACAATACCTCTCCGAGCGAAGAGAATTTGGAGGGAGAGGGATGTTATTCAGGGAGTAAACCCTTTGAGAAAAAAAAACACAACGGCTCTTTTAAGAGCCCCCAAATTTTTCGAAAAGATGCCTACTTAAACGGTTAAAAGAGAAACGAATTGTGTGTGTCTTAGAAAAAAAAAAAGATTTTCTTTTTTTTCTAAAATACAGTCAAAGAAACGATTGTATCTTAAGAAAAAAGAGGATCTTTTTTAATAGTCAAAAGAAAAGAAACGTTTGTGTGTGTTCAAAAAGAAAAGAGTACCTTATACAGTGGGTAAAAAAAAAAAAAAAAAGATTACCTTCTTATACAGTGGGTAAAAACAAGAAACATTGTGTGTATGTTTCTCTCAAGTTATAACACCAGGTCACTTTTTCAAAAGAAAAAAAAAAAAAAATTATAACTTTTTAAAAACTTATAAATGTTTTTCTTTTAACTTTTTAATAATAATAATAATAATAATTCCCCTCTTTTTGAAAATTAAATTCACATTAAAACACACATTTTTATTTTTTTTTCATCAAACAATAACACATACACATACACTTAATGTGGATGAAGAATGTACACCTATTTTGTCATAAGTGTGGGGTATATTCAATAGTTTTTTTTTTAAATATTCAGGTAAATCTACAATCTCTTGGAACTAATTCTCTGTTTCTCACTTCAGATTTAAGAACCCCATATTCTTCATAGTCACCTTGTCTATAAAAGGTTCTTACCAATTCTGGGGTACTTTGAGACATGTCAAAACAAGTTAACCCATGAATCTTTTTGTACATGTATCTCTCATGACAGCTGTATTTCATTTGAATGAATCCTCTCACATGATGAAGTTTTCCAGTTTCTGGATGCCTTTCTTTTTGTAAGATCAAGTATTGATAATCACTTCTAATGATTTGATCTACATCTTCCTGTCTGCACCCAGTTAAATCAAATATCCAATTTTTGGCTATTCTAAATCTGTCTATTTTTAACTGAGCAATATAAAGATTACCTGTATTTTCTTTCTGTTTGTTTTGATAATGAGTCTTAATATCTTCCAAGCGTTGAGTGTTGACTTCTTTCATTATTTGTGGACTCTTCTCGTCTGTGGGTTTAAAATCCCTGGGTCTTTTTATCAATCTTTTTTCTGACATTTCTTTTTTCTTATCATCTATAAACTTGGCTTCTTCTCTAGTCAAGGGTCTTTCAGGGTAATCCAGGTTACCCTCACCCTCTATGGGTAATAAAGGGTTATATTCCTCATTGACTTCTTCTGTAATCAAGGGTTTTGCTATGTAATCTCTCGCATCATTAGGATCACTCTTTTTTGGACATAATTGGATATATTCTTGTTGAGAAATGATCTCAATAGCCCCATCATCATGTAATTGAATTGGTATACCTTTGTCTACATCTTTCTCTAAAAGAACTCTCTGGCCAAACTGAATTTTACTCATTCCTTTACTCTTTTGCTTCCTAAAGGTGTTACCCATGGTTGAGACAACAACACTACTAAATATTTTTAATTTCACACCTTGAATTTATACTTTTCTGTGAAACTGTCATGGGAAAAAAAAACCCAAATATTAAGAGGAATGTAAGAGTGATTTTTTGAATATATTTTGTGATATGTATGTATATTGTGCATAAAATCCCATCCTAGTCTTTTTTAATTTTAGGTCCTAAAAAACATGTTCATGACACAGTTTTTGATATTAAATAGGTTTTTATTTTTCTGTTGTAAAAGAAAAATTCTCACTTCTCTCATTAATTTTTTTTTCTTCAGAAGACATGTTTTCTCAAACTCCATAACTCATTGAAAGCAATGAGGTAGATGAGTATTACTTGTAGGTACAAACGGTTTTCATTTTTTAAAAATTCTTGGTAGTTTTCTTTTTTCTAGCAAAGTTTAAATGTGATTTTAGATAATATGTAACTTTTATAAAAGTTAAAAAATCATCTTTCATTTTTAACAATACAGAAAGATGAGGCATACCATTGATCACTATACCTTAAAAATGTCATTTAAATCATTTACATTTATTTACATTTCCTTCCCATTCTATACTGAATACCCAACTCCTGTTTTGTGTTTTGAAAAATAATCTATGGTTAAAGGGGGATAATCGACTTTTCAAAAAGGCTGTTTTTGTTAACAGACAAAAAATCAAATGGTTTTATTCAGGTTTAAAAAATTCATGGAATTTTTTCTCTGTTTTTTCTCTTTTTAATGTCATTTTTATCTTCTTACCTTTTTTTTTTCTCAATTCTTGGTAATACTATAAAAGAAAATCTGCATGAGTATGAACTCTCATCATATCCCAACTGTTTTTCCTGCAAGGGTTTTTTTTTTTCCCACTTCATGTTTTGTTGTTGTTGTTTTTGTTTTTTCTCATAAAAAAAAAAGACAAAGTTGAACATGAAAATCAAAACATGCACCATTTTTTAAAAAAGATATATATATATATATATTATTTGGTAGAGTTAAAATAAATAATTTCCCTTCACTAATTAATGTCTCATCCCTCAAGCAAAAAAAAAAAAAAAAACAATATTAAACAATTAAAATGTTTTTTAATGTGAGTATAGATGCATCAACATTTTTTAAATTTCCTGGAATGATAACTTTTGTACAGCTTAACAATTTTAAAGATCAGGGTTTTTTTTTTTCTATTCAATGGTAATATGCATGAATATTTCTGGTATGTCTTTTTATTTTTTCAGAACTTTTAATTTATTGCAGGAAAAAAAAATCTTCTCATTCTAAAAACTTCATAGATATTATATTAAACAGGCAATGATTTTTATGATTAGTCTTCAGATATAAGCTATGAACATGTAGTATGAATTACCTCTGTTTTGCATTGGTAGGTTTGTCTTTTTCTGTATCTATGACCTCCAGTTAGTGTTGCACAGGGTTGTACAAATAGTATCTTTTGCAGTTTCTGATGAGCAAAATTCTCTGATAGTTTTAAAACAAGTATGCCTATCTTCCAATATCAAGTCTTCTCTCTGAGATATACATGTTATGATTTTTTTTAGTTTAAAATTTCAAAGGTCTAGAAAAAAAATTCTGAAGAGATGTCACTGAGGTTTTCAATTATAAAACACCACTGGCTTCTTCTTCTGGTCCTGGACAATATGTAGAAGGCTGTGTATATGTTTCCTTTACTGATGAACAGAATGTGCTATCTGGAAAAAAGAAAAAAAAAATGTTTTCTTTCAAACAATATTTAAAAAAAAAAAATTCCAATGCTGAAAGGATGATTGCACAACATGAAAATACCAATTCATTATCCCCATCTATAAATTTTACCTCTGATAAAATAAATTTCTCCTCTGGTAAAATTCCTTTATTTAACTTTCTCCAATTTAGCTTCTATACTCCAAAAATGGGGTGGTCAGGTTCAAACTTGGTATGGCCAACTATTAATCATGTGTTAATCATCTGTTTATGCAGGCCTAAAATTGAACAATAATATATTTGAATTGTAGTGTTAATTATTATCATTATTATTTTTTTTCATTGCTTGCAGAAAAAAAAAAAAATAATCACCACTGTTAAAATATGATAATGTAAAGAACTGATATGAAAAGTTGGTCATACAGAATACCCTGTTAGTGTAGCAAAATCTATGTTTAAAAAAAAAACTGTAACATTTATCGTTTGCATAAAGACATATTTTTGTAAAGAATTTTTCATAACTTTGAAAAAGTAGTCTTATTGTATAATATGGTTAACTTAAAATTTTGTAGACTTTAAAGTTGTACATGATGTGTTACACATCTTACATATGTAACCATTTCATTTCAGGGTATTCAGCATATATTGTGGTTTTGTATTAAATTTGTTGGCTTATGTAATCAATAATTTGAGAATATTCAAATTTGGAAATATATGAGAGAATAAACAAGAAAATTAAACCTAATAAAATGTTTTTTACTACAAAGGGGTTTATCCATAAGTAAATTCAGTCTATACATTTAAGGTATTAGTTTATGAAATAATCTTGCATTTAAGCATTTTAAGACAATTGGAAACATTACTTGAACCAGTTAAAAAAAATGATTAGATTCACTGTCAGCATGTTATTTCTTGTAAAATAAATGAGAAAACAATTTTATTTGAGTCAGCTACTTAATGTAAATAAGAAGCATTGGAAGTTGGGAATATTTTACAAAGTTGATTGAGCATAATTAATTTATACAAATTTTTTTTATACATAAGAGAATAGAATTGGAAAAATCTATGTATTAAAGAAAGCAAATTCTAGGGCTGTGTATTGAGCCAAAGTTTTCGATACGATACAATATTTTTTAAAGTGATATGCGATATATTGGATTCTAAAAAAGTCTATCAGAAGTGGCTTCTAAATCATTTTAATGCATAAATTTTATAATAATTAAGTGTTTTATTACTCATTCTAAAGTTCTTGTCTCATTGTCTTTACAAATAACACTTCAAACTAAAACTTTTGATGATAGTAAAATCAACATGTTCAAATACATTTCTCTTTGTATTTTGTAATGATTATAAAAACTGTGTTATTTCCTTACAAATCATTTAATTATTGAGCAGTTTTAATTAAAAAAAAAAGTAAAATATAATCTTTGGTGATCGAAATTCCCATCTTTTTAACAAAATTAGAAGAAAACTGTCTCTCCGGTACGTCTTTGAAGTTATTTTTCGATACGATAATTTTTTTTGAATATCGATACGTATCGATATATTGATACAGCCCTAGCAAATTCTACTAAAAACAGATTCTTTGCAAAACAAGTTAATACATGTTCATTTAACTTTGCTATCTTGAACATTAATCTCAAAGTCCTGGATATCTCAGTACATCTAGAATCATTTTTTTCTCTCTCCAAAAAATTAAATGCTACCTGTGATAACTCTTCATAAATAATCCATACCACAGAGCTGTGTTGTTTCTGTTCCTCAGTTAACCAAGCCTCAGTTATTCAAGTCAAATCACCTTCTTCACCCTAGTCATAGTACTTTAAATGTACCATGTAAACTATACACCTTCTCCCTTCCAATTTTTCTCTCCTTCATTTACCAATTAAAATGTCTTCTTTCCTGATATGATAATAAAGTACAAGAAATGACTTGAAAATATTTTATTGACAGAAAGTCATCAAGTTAACTTTTGTCTTCTCTTATTGTCACTGCGTATAAGCAGATAAACCACCCAATCAAACTGTGTTTCAAGTTTATTGAAGAACGTGGTGAAAGGCTGAAACATACAAAAATGAATTTGTACATACAATGTAATCAAATAACAGACAATCATACATACAACCAATATACTGACTAGATTACCAATAAATTGCCATTAATCTGATTTACATACATTTTGAAAATTACAGGAATAGATTTAGACTAAATTCCACTTAAATTCATAGTAATAATATCTCATAATATCTCGCAATATCTCACAATATCTCATTGAGCAAACTATGCAAATATATCAATGCAAAATCGTACACTACAAATTTGGCAGTATCTGCTATTTTTAGACATGACTAGAAAATACACAAATTCAATGTATGACACCTATGCCGACATTTAAGCAAAATCACATACTATAATCATATCAAACATTTGCAAAAATATAAACTTACAATGTGCTCTTGGCCAGATGGACAAATACAAAATATTTAAGTCGTAGCTGCAAACATGCGCTGCATCAGACGCCAGCATGGAGAACTTAACTCTAATACACAAAACAAAACCGCAAACCCGGAAATATCCGGTAGACTACAAAACAAGTCATACCTAAACTGATTCGCTGACACTACACTCCCCGTCTTATATCAAAGATATAACTATTCACTAAATAAAATGGACAAAAATCTCAAACTATCAACCACATAACTAGTATAACTACATAACTGAAATAAAGTAATTCACACGGTTACTGCTCAAGTAGGAGAACCATCTCGGTTATTGGTCGGGTGTACACCTTCCTGTCCTTGGCGACACGAACAACAGCTTTCCGGACCATCGCATCATTGCTCTCAATCGGGCGCTCGATTATCCCCATCGGCCACAGATTCCTATGGACATTCTTCTCACGCAAGAGTACAACATCTCCGGTCTTGAGATTCTCTTTACTCGAGTACCACTTCTGTCTCTTCTGTAAACTGTCCAAGTACGTAACGTGCCACTTCTTCCAAAACATATCAGACAGCACCTGAACATGTTTCCAGCTGGCTCTGTACATGTCCTTGATACCCAAATGTTCCGAGAACGATCCAACTTCTCCCTGCTTCTGGGTCAATAGTACGTTTGGACTCAGCACCATGGGCGATGACGGGTCTGTATCAAGCGCTATCGGGCGAGAGTTAAGTATGGCGCACACCTCCGCCATGAATGTGACTAGCACTTCATGTGTCAATTCCTTGCCTCCGTCTTGAAGCAGCATAGAGTCTAAAATCCTGCGAGCACTACCTACAACTCTTTCCCATACACCTCCCATATGTGACGCATGAGGGGCGTTAAACAACCAGGTTGCTCTGTTCTCCTTCAGGTAAGTCTTCATCACAGTGTCTTCAACATTGATGGCATTCACATGAAGGTCGTCCACAGCTCCAATAAAATTTGTTCCCCTGTCCGAGCGAAAAAGCTTTACTGGTCCACGCAAGGCTATAAAGCGTCTTAGGGCGTTGATAAAACAGGAGCTGGACATGTCCTCAATTACTTCAATGTGGACTGCTCGGGAAGTTAAGCAAGTGAACAAGACGGCCCATCTTTTACTCTGCGCTGACCCACCACGTGTTTTTCTGGTAACTACTGGCCACGGACCAAAAACGTCGAGTCCAACAGAGGAAAATGGGGGTCCTGGGGTGAGACGATCGACAGGGAGATCTGCCATCTTCTGTTCCTGGGGCATCCTTCGGAGCTTCCGGCACACAACACAAACATGAATGAGGGAGGATACAAGTCTCCTTGCTCCCAGGATCCAATAGCCGTGAGAACGTACAGCGCCTTCAGTGTTCATTCTGCCCTGGTGAAAAACCTTGTTATGGATGAAACGTACCAGTAGTACTGCCACATGTCCATTGGGGACTATAATAGGGTTGACGGAAGAAAGTCCTGAACTCTTCAGCTTGTTCAAACGACCTCCAACTCTGAGCAGACCATTATCATCAATGAAGGGAGATAAATTCTGAATTCGGCTGTCCCTAGGTAGGTTGTGTTTATTTTCAATTGCTTCAATTTCAGCATCAAAGGCCTGAGCTTGTACACATCTAATTATGAAATGTTCAGTGTCTTTGAGTGTCGATTCACAAGTAGTGCTCTGGCACATGTGCCAACCAGTACAGTCACTGGAACCTCGGTAGGAGGCAGCTACATGACGAAGTGTGGAAAATGCGGCCACAAGACTGTCCCAAGTAGAGAATTTACTGAATCGATCCTCGATTGGGGGCAGGTTGGTCAATACATGTACATCAGCCTTAAAGGTGCTCAATTCAGGACGAACATCCTTATCGTCGTCAGGGCTGATGAGTGGGTAATCTACTTCAGGTTCACATGCTGCTAGGTTCCTTGAACAAAACTGCACTGGTCCAACAAGCCATGTGTCTAACATATTACTAATGTCCGCAACTGATCCTCTAGTTGCTGCATCAGCCGGGTTCTGGTGAGTGGGTACGTAGCTCCACTGGCTAGGGGATGACACAGCATGAATCCTAGCAATCCTATTACTTACATAGTTGTAAAATCGTCTTGTCCTGTTTTTAATGTATCCCAATATAACCTTACTGTCTGTAAAATACTGGATCGATGACGTTGGGATAGAGAGATGATCTGACACAAATTCTCCTATTTCTGCCGCCAGTACAGCACCACACAGCTCCAGTCGTGGAATACTATGCCCTGCTAGAGGTGCAAGTTTAGACTTTCCCATGACAAATCCAACATCCTGCTTCACCTTCAGGTAAGCTGCAGCCGCAATCGCTGTTTCAGATGCGTCGGAAAATATCAGCAGTTGTGGATCTGATGCTAAGCTCAGCGACTGTGGAACGAACATCCTGGGAATCTGTAGACTGCTCAACTGATCAAGGGACTTGCTCCAACTCTCCCATCTATCTCGGTACTCTTCTGGTAAAGGATCATCCCAGCTCGGACTCCCTGTACACATCTCACGTAGAATCATCTTCCCACATATCGTCACTGGAGACAGAAAGCCAATGGGGTCAAAGATACTGTTGACCCTTGAAAGGATTCCACGGCGAGTGAAGGGAACATCAGCATCTGGCTTCTGGAAGACGAAACAGTCAGATCTCAGATTCCAAGCCAATCCAAGGCTGTGCTGAACCGAATCATTGTCACCACCAATTGACAAGTCCTTCACGTCCTTACCCAGGTCCTCTGGAGGGAACGCATCAACAACCTCTTGTACATTTGACACAATCCTATGTAATCTTATTTTCCCCTCTTCATCAAGTACTTTCCGAGTTCGTTTCATAAGGTCTGTGACTTGCGCAGGAGTAGGTCGAGACATCAATGCGTCATCAACATAAAAGTCCTGGTGTACAAAGTTGACTACATCGGGATCCGCGTCTCGTACTGCCCGTCTAAGCCCATATGTTGCCACTGCGGGGGAAGGCCGATTCCCGAACACATGGACGGTCATACGGTACTCTACCATCTGACTATGTGGATCGTTGTTCTCATACCAATAGAACCGTAAGTAGTCTCTATCTCTTTCGTTTACAAAGAAACGGTAAAACATCTGCTGGATGTCTCCTGCTATCGCACACAAATCCTTGCGAAATCGTAACAAGATTCCTAGTAAGTTGTTCGTCAGGTTTGGACCGGACAATAGACTGTCATTTAATGAGCATCCTTGGTACACGATTGATGAATCGAATACGGCTCGAACTTTGCCAGGCTTCTTAGGGTGAGTTACAGCAAATATCGGGATGTACCAACACTCATGTCTATCTACTATCTGTGGGGCTCTTTCTGCTGCTCCTGTGTTGAAAATGTTTTCCATAAATTCACACATCTGCTTGAGTTTCTCTGGGTTTCTCTTCAAACCTTGGTCAAGGTTGACAGCTCGTTTGAAGACTTGAGCTCTGTTGTTCGTAAGCTTAGGACGAATGTCCTTGAACGGAAGTGGAGAGGTCCAATTACCACTAGAATTCTTCTGAAAGGTTTTGTCCATCAAAGACAGGAATTCACGATCTTCCACTGAATTGCCCACCTTGTTATCATGTCTGTCTGTGTAAAACACATTGTCTCCCTTGAAATCTAGGGCCTGAGAGGATCTGCAGTTAGTAGGGCCTTGGACCTTCAGATGAAAACTGTTTTCACATGGGGTGAATATCGTTCCTCTACCATCGTGCTGAATATTGGTCTTCAGAACACTGAGATCCCTTGGCTTGTGATGACCATCCAAACACACGTCACCAATTATCACCCATCCAAGACTCAGCTTCTGGGCGAAGGGAGCTGAGGGGGGTCCTGTCACCTGACCTTGCACCTGATGTACGTCCACCAAGTCCCTTCCAATCAGGAGCTGTATACCGACATCTGTACGGAGCGGGTCGAGTTCCTTGGCGATGTGTTGTAAGTGAGGGTGGGCACGAGCGACTTCTGGAGTCGGGATTTCCATCATGTTATCTGGAATGTCGTTGCACTCTATGATGGGCGGAAGCTTGTGACAGGCTTGTCCATCTATCGACTGAATACAAAACCCCACTGCTCTTCTTCCAGATGTCTCGGTCACTCCGGCACATGATTTAAGTCTGTACGGAATCGGATCTGACTTGACACCAAGTTGATTCAAAAGTTCAGATCGAGCTAGGGTGTGGTTGCTCTGATCATCGAGCAATACATACACAGTCACAGCATCTTGCGGACGGTCACATGGAAACACTTTCGCTAGAACAATCTTGGCACATGAACGTCCACCGTTGGCCAAACCACACAGTGTAGTGCACTTCGAGGAAATCTCTGTTCCCTCCCCGCCATGATCTGAGGTGAGTGCTCTTTCCTTACTTTCTCCTTCACACGAGTCCTTCCTATACCAGTGCATGGCTGTAGGATGAAGTGTGCTCCTGCACACAGAACATGGAGAACTATTGGTGCATGAGGACTGCTGGTGTTGAGTTGATGCACAACACTTGAAACAAATAGAGTGTTGTCTCAAGAACGAACGACGCTTGTCTAACCTCCACTTCCTAAAGGTTTCACATTCATTCAGTGAATGTTTAGACTTGTGTACTGGACATCGAGTAGATACATCTGAAGTGAATTTCTGTCGCCCTGTATCACTAGTATCCATGTCTGTCTGATTGTCCCTGGAAACATTAGTCTTGTGCACCGATACAGTCTTCCTGTGCCCTGCACTCCTTGTGTTGTGATAAGTTTCCTTCTTAGGTAAATTGTACGCAAGTCCAGGGTCATTGCACATAGCTGCCATTTCCCTGATAAATTTCAGAAAGTGTTCAAATGGAGGGTATTGTGCACAGTTCTGCTGTTTGTATCTGAAAGCTATGTTAGTCCATTTGTCTTGAAGCTTCCTGGGTAGCTTGGCTACAATAGGTGATATACCGACAGATGTGTTGAACTGGGCTAACAAATCAGCGAATATGGTGTTGTCCTTCAGGGACTGAATTTCGTTCAGAATATCACAAAGCTTATACAGTTCCTTTCCATCCTGACTGTCAAGAGTCTTGAAATTGTCTAATTTCTTCCTGATCGATGCCTCAACAAGGGAAGGAGCTCCATACCGTTCCTCTAGACGACGCCAAACGTTAAGTCTACCCGCTACAGGGTCACTAGCATGACAAGCCTTAATGTTCCTCGCTTCGACACTTGAACTTGGTCCTAAGTACTTAACCAGTAAATCAAGTTCCTCATTTGGGGTCACAGAAAGTTCACTCATAACTCGCAGGAAGCTGGTCTTCCACGACAAAAAATGTTCTGGCTTGTCATCAAACAAGTCTATCTTGGTTACGAGGTCTTTCTTGAACCAGAATCTAGCAAAGTCTGTGAACAAGGGTTGTGGTTCTGTCCCTGCAGGGGGAGCAGGCGGTTCCTTTGCTGTGGGTATGTAGGCTGGAAAGCCAGGGGTCACAGGATCTGTCCTTGCAGGCGGTTCCTTTGCTATGGGTATATAGGTTGGAAAGCCAGGGGTCACAGGATCTGTCCATGCAGGCGGTTCCTTTGCTGTAGGTATATAGGCTGGAAAGCCAGGGGTCACAGGAGCACCTGCAAACCTGGACAGGGTGTACACTGGAACAGCTGCAGTGGCCACGGTAGGTGGGCATGATGGAAAGGCTTGTTCCCATTGGTTCTGTCTCTGAGGTTCGAGCTCCGACGCTAACATATTCAATGGCGAGGGTGGTGGCTCAAGATCACGAACGAAATCATCTACGACACTCAGATTATCAAATTCAGATATGTCCGACCTATGGTCTTCCTCCACCATGAATAGCTCTGCCTCTGCAACCTGCTTTCTCGCCAATAACTCGTCCATTTGTTTTTGGATATCAAGTGCCATTTGTTTAAGTTCATTTTCCTTTTTGACAAAATCTAGACGCACCTTTGCCGCCTCTAAACTGAGTCTCTTAGATGATCCAGGGTTCAAACCAGTGTTCAACTGTCTCTCGGGGCGAACGTCCCCATCCTCAGGGGTCACAGGAACAGAGTTCATGTATCTGTATGCCATGTCCAGAGTAGGCTGCTCGCATTCCTTTCACTGTCACTGCGTATAAGCAGATAAACCACCCAATCAAACTGTGTTTCAAGTTTATTGAAGAACGTGGTGAAAGGCTGAAACATACAAAAATGAATTTGTACTTAAAATGTAATCAAATAACAGACAATCATACATGCAACAATCATACTGACTAGATTACCAATAAATTGCCATTAATCTGATTTACATACATTTTGAAAATTACAGGAATAGATTTAGACTAAATTCCACTTAAATTCATAGTAATAATATCTCATTATATCTCGCAATATCTCACAATATCTCATTGAGCAAACTATGCAAATATATCAATGCAAAATCGTACACTACAAATTTGGCGGTATCTGCTATTTTTAGAAATGACTAGAAAATACACAAATTCAATGTATGACACCTATGCCGACATTTAAGCAAAATCACATACTATAATCATATCAAACATTTGCAAAAATATAAACTTACAATGTGCTCTTGGCCGGATGGACAATTAATACAAAATATTTAAGTTGTAGCTGCAAACATGCGCTGCATCAGACGCCAGCATGGAGAACTTAAATCTAATACACAAAACAAAACCGCAAACCCGGAAATATCCGGTAGACTACAAAACAAGTCATACACTTATTGTCTAAGTTTGTGTTCTGACACTGG
>NW_026920336.1:0-17172 GCF_032062105.1 Saccostrea cuccullata
CCATGGTTTTGAGTATGCTCATAGGTCTCTGTTACCCATGGACTACTTGATCATACAATCAATCATACAATAGCTAACTCTTAGTACATGTACGGTCAATTTTTAAATTGGAGCATGCTACACACTGATAAGTTGATGTTACAGGATTATACTAAGAGCAATATCTACCTGTTTTCATTTAAAGTTTTCAACATCCTCAGAGAGAAATTATCTGTACCAAAAAACAGCACCCTCCACGGAGGCTTAGGTCTGGGTAGATGCTTTGTCACTGACATTCGTCCAAAACATGATTTTTTGAAAATTTGCTGCTTATCAGAAAATCGAATAGAAGACGATGAAAAGTAATTTGCACAAATCCACTGAACATTACCCTGCTCCCTATGAATGATCATAAAAGCATTGTTGCATTTTCTTATTGGCTGATTGTCCTGTTTTTGAAAACTTTGAAGAGTGCTCTCTGAACATGCTGAAAAGCAAAAATTCTGATGGAAAGATGTGGATTTCAACACAGGTGGCAAATATATCTGTCTTTTGGGAATAAATGCCATGTTGCTAGTCTATCATAATATTCTTTTGGGATATTGTTAACTGCCTCTGTCAAACCATTTTTGACCTTTCCCCTGGTGAATTTTATCAGTTTTTTTCACAAATTCTTTGACATGTCCTGTAACCTAGAAAAAATCCCAAATACTTAATATGGATTATATGGTATAGTTATTTTGGCAAATAATTAAATACACATCTATACACCAATGATTCAAGAACAGTTTTTTTTCTGCATTGTCATTTGCTAAAAGTATAAAGATGGTATAAGTTGGTTGATAAGCATGTTTCATAAGCAATGAAAAAGTCGAGGATATTCGGACTAAGGTCACGATGCCGGTCTTACAGACTAAAAATCTGCCTGACACTGAAAAAATAGTGAACAAGAAAGTTAACATTAATCATGATCAGAAAAAATATGATAACCAGCTAAAATTAATGTCCAAAAGCCTACTTTTTATACCCTTTCTCAACGTCAGTGGTCCTTCAGCCTACATGCGGAACTCACGATGTCAAGGAAGCAGAAAAGGTGTTCCGAAAAAGTTACGAAACTAAATTTCAACAAATTTCAAAAAAGGGGATAAATAAACATAATGATCCTTATGAGCAGTTCGCTTAATTTTTTCCCTTGCTTTTGAATAATTTTACTCATAATTCTAAACTTTATCAGAAATTAAAGTTAAATACGCAGAGGCGACTAGCATACTTAAACTATTTTTAGAGTGACAGGTGTTTTGCGCGTTCGTCACTTTGTATGTGATTTTGATCGACGACTTGACATTGACAGAATGTGATGTAGAATTTTTGTGAATGTTCATTTAGTATTCCTCAACTTTAATAACTGTTATTCATTTGTGGCAGTAGGAAAGGTAAAAGGCTTTGTCCGTCACCGTTTTTCATTTTTTTTATGACAACGGAAGTAAGGGGGATTTGACAGAAGTCAAAATAGATAAATTCAAAAGTAACTAATCCCCTTACTAGTTATTTTCTCTTTATTCTATCATTTGTGTACAATATTCTTATAAATGGTGCAACTGGTAGGCTACCTAGGCTAAAGGCTAATGGTGACGGAGTGAATACAAAAATCAATATTTTTGAACATGTTGAAATTCATGGAGGAGCAGGAGAACAATTTTTATATTAAGAAACAGTTAATTTTTAATTAATTGCTAAAGCAAGCAAAAATTTGCACCCAGTTAAAGTTTTCCATTACACAATATCATGATCAATGGGAACATGCGAACATTAGTAAGAATGATCTAACTGTGTCTCGGTACAAGCCCTCACCACAGTTAGAATCCGTCCCATATACTTGCAATGTAGCAAATCGGAGCGGATCCACTCCGAAACGATTCTGAAGAATATAAAAGAATTTTCACTGGAAATAACTACCAAATTAATCAAAACAAACCTTTTTGAGATTGCTTATGCCTTTTATCCCAGAAAATAATCCATCTAAAGACGAAAATCCAATTAATTTTCTCAACCCTTTTCTCTCGCTTCAATTTTACCTGCCATGTTTACATTCGGAACTCTCTAGATTGTTCGTAGTAAATGCACTGAGTTATAGTGAGTACGAGTTATCACCCATGTTTCTTTTGCTACATTACGAATACACGGAATGAATTCTATCGTTAAACCGGGTCCGTAGGACAATATCATTTTAACGATAGAACATTCTATCTAATGCGAACATATTCGTTACTCGTCAAAGTGTTTTCAATTAACATGATTAATTTTGCATTTTAGATTAACACAGATCAGGATTGGTTTCAACAGACTGAAGTATAGGTGTCCATTATGGGTGCAGAAGACCAGTATGACTTTATATGGAAAGGTAATTAATGTGTTCCCTGCATGACAAACATGTATATATGGAGGATTCTATTTTTAATTTGGAAGTCTTACTCTGTATTCTGAGCAGAAAGCATTAAGATTTAAGCATTTTTGGTTTTTATTCAGTGGTTCTGGTGGGGGATTCTGGTGTAGGGAAAACAAACCTTCTGTCCCGATTTACGAGGAATGAGTTCAACGCAGAGAGCAAGACCACCATCGGAGTTGAGTTTGCCACAAGGTGCATACACCATTGAATTCTGTCTTTTCCTAATGTATGGTAATAGAAGATATCTTTAAAAATGCAATAAATTTCCAAGGTTCAAAATTACATCTTTTTGTATTTTCCTGAAAAGTCTTAAGTGAATATTTGTCTGAGAGTAATAATTTTTCCCATATATTTGAAATAAATTTATTTGAAATGATAAACTCTGTTAACTACCGTAAATCTGGAATTTTTTGCTGTAGATATTTGCATTCGCAAAAATATTTTTCTTAAAAATAAATCACCAGTAAGAAAATGTAAACAAAGCAGTGGTCATTCGCAAAATTTTGAAACGTAAAAATTAATCAACAGCATTTTGACCCAAATTCGCAAAATAAAATCGACGTAAAAATTTCCAGATTTACGGTATTTAATTTTTTTTTTCAATTTGTCCACAAACAAATTAGTTTATTCATTGACAATCTATATACGTATTATTGTTTTATTTAGAAATGTTCAGATCCGAGGTAAGACCGTGCGGGCTCAGATCTGGGATACGGCAGGACAGGAAAGATACAGGGCGATAACTAGTGTGTGAGTATCTATTGTGCCCTTGAAAGATATATAAATTGATATATTTAAAGTTAAGGGCAATCACCGAGACTGGAATTGTTTGCCTAATCATGAATTAGCATTACATACATCCACACCCTGTATTGTATTTATAAAACAAATTCTTAGTGGTATTTATAAATTAGCACATTGTTGTCTGCACTAAAGCTTCTAAAATATATATATGGTAAGGAAACAAAAGTCTGGATTAGTGATGGAACGATTGTCGCCGACAATCGATTGTCGGTCGTTAGAAGCTCTTCGATGCTACTAATCGATTATAAAATAAATGTCGCCGACATCGCTAACAAAAAATGAAATTGTCATACTTTAATTTTATTACCGAATCCAAGTGCAAAGAGCATAAAAGTAGTAATGAATGTTGAAAACATCAAAGGATTCGGTGTCTTGTTGATACTTTTACCGCCATGATTAAATATGGGGTCAGACTAAAACCAGGAAACGGTGATATTGCAAGGTTTTAATATATACAAAGGATATCATAATTAGTTTAGTCAATCTTTAAACGTAATTATAATCAGAAATACAAGTCTTTCTTCTGGATAACAACTTTTAAAACTTGCAATTTTAACAAATTAAAACTAAATAAAAGAAATAGGTACATGTATTAAATGAAAGGTGGGACTAATATCAGTAAAATACCCATTGCATGGACTTTATAAAAAAAAATAAATTCCCATTCTGTTTTTAATAGTCCTATATTGTTTAGAGTAAACAAAATATTATTTTCCACTTAAAAAATAATTTCAATTAACATTTTTGAATGTATGTAAATGAATTTTTTGTAAAAGTCTGACAGAAATCTGAATTAGTTTTAACTTTTCTATATTAATTTCATTATAGTTCAAAATTTCGATTATATTCGATTATTAATCGATTATGCCCATCCGATTATTACCGATAATCGATTCTGATTTTTTTCCGATTCCCCATCACTAGTCTGGATAGAGAAGGCTAGACAGTACATTGCTATTTATCATTAAATTGACCTTTAACCTTTGAACTTGTAGATACTACAGAGGTGCAGTAGGGGCACTTGTCCTCTATGACATCACAAAGCCCCAGACGTTTGAAAACCTAGATAAATGGATCAGCGAGCTAAAGGAGCATGCCGATCCCTCTGTGTGTATAATGATAGTAGGAAATAAAACGGACCTGAAGTCACAGAGGATCGTATCAACGGAGGAGGGCCGAACACTAGCAGGTAAATACCAGTATATACAGTGTGTATTACAGAAGGCAATAAAACGGACCTGAAGTCACAAAGGAGGGCCGAACAGGTAAATACATTCTGTGTGTCTTACAGAGGGCAATAAAACAGACCAAAAGTCTTAGAGGGTCATACCAATAGAGGAGGGTTGAACACTAGCAGGTATATACATTCTGTGTGTATTACAGAGGGCAATAAAATGGACTTGAAGTCCTAGAGGGTCGTATCAATAGAAAAGGGCCAAACACTCGCACGTAAGTACATTTTGTGTGTATTAATGATGGGGTGGGGCAATAAAATGGACCTGAAGTCCCAGAGAAGCGTGTCAACAGAGGAGGGCAGAACACTAGCAGGTAAGTTCATTTTGTGTTTATAACCGGGGGCAATAAAACGGACCTGAAGTCACGGAGGGTCGTATTAACAGAAGAGGGACGAATTCTAGCAGTAAATACATTCTGTTTGTATAAAAGAGGGCAATTAAACAGACCATGCCCCAAGACCATAATCTGAGAAAAAAATTGTCAAAATTTCAAATCAGTGTAACTTTTGAAATAAATTTCAAAATTGATAATGCAAAATTTTTAAGTTATGTTGAGATTTTTAAAAGATAAATCTTTTATCCAATGAAATGATATGTTACAACTAAGATTATTACAAGATAAATGCACTGTTATAATTCTATTCAATAGATGCTACACACATAGAGTTGAACTTTGGTATCTTGAATTCACATTTAAAAGAAGTGACCATATGCTAATTAGAAATATAAAAAAAACTTTCAAATTTGTTCAAAAGGAATCAGCTTAACTCTATTATATTGTGCAGGTTCTTTTCTACATACAGCTGAAACAAGTTTTGTATAATAAAAAAGTAACTATAAAGTCATGCTTGATGATACACTGGTTTCTCTTTTTCTTTCAGAAAAATACCACTATTCTTTCATAGAAACCTCAGCTTTAGATGCCTCCAATGTTGGGGAGGCCTTTAACAATCTATTAGTTGGTAAGTGAATATTGAATCGCTATAAATATTGAAATTTATTTTGGACCTCATAGGAGGTGAAAAAGCTACTTAATAACAAAAGTACAGACCTGTTTACTCTTACGATTTTGCCGTATTTTATACGGATTTTTAGTACAAAATACGTCTCACGTTATGATGTTATAAAAATACGGAAATACATTTCTTCGGAATTTTCGCATTAAAAGTTTTCGTTATGTTCCTTTTAGAAATCAAATTGATTGAGTATACGTTGTTTAACGTCCCTCTCTCGAATCTGTCATTTCTATGGAGACGCCACTACTTGCCGGTGGAGAACTGCAAATTTTTCCTCTACTCGGGCCATTGAGCGGGGAGGGGTCTTTTTCGTGCAAGCACCTACTGCGTCCTTACTTCGCTACTCTAGAGCAGACGCTCTAACCACTCTGCCACGCCGGCGACTAAGTAATCAGAAAAAACAGTCTTTCTCCATAAATATGTAAAATCAATGAAAAATGGAATCTCACTGGCAAATGTCAAATCTCACGGAAAAATTTCATCAAAATTACTGAGAAACAACGATATGGGTAAACAGGTCTGAAAGTAGTATAGAAATTTGTTGCATTTTTAAAATTTCATTAATTGCAGTAAAATCAGTTAATCAGTAAATGCCAAGAAAAATGGAAAGGTGTTCTTTAAACTTCCCTATCATGCTATTAAATGAATCAAAACCAGGCAAGAATTCAGCTTTGGTCAATTTTGATGTCTGAGTGAGTCATTTTGCGATGATAAGACAAGTACTTTGTGTAATCTGCAGAATTTTATGTGAAAGTATTATTATGTCTTGGCCATCTTTCATTATAATTTCACAAAGAGGATGTATCATTATATGCATTAATATTCGGAAGAAATTCATTTCATTTTTTCATTTACAGTAATTTTAAGAACAAATCAAAAAGTAATAGATTTTTCAATAGACAATAAATAAAGAAGCTAAATTTTTCAGACATATTCAAGATACAGACAGAATCCGAGAAATCGGACTCTTCATCGCGGATCGTACCCCAGGAAAACAAGGGGGGACAGGATCAGGGGAGTCGCTGTGCGTGTTAGGACTAAGTTAGGATTCTTGTGGTGCTAACTGAACAACAGACAGACAAACAAACCAAAGGCTTGGTCCAAAGTCAACAATAATAACAGATAAACAGATGGACCATATGATGGGACCAGATCAATGTCAATTACCATATAAGTAGAAATTTTTAGCGAGGATTAAATTTTGGCATTATTAGGGAGGTTGCTGAAATCGCTAAAATTAGATAGCGCTGAAAATAAATTGTGTTATATTTGTAATAGGTTCTTTAGTGATCATTTGAAAATTGCTATAATTAAATCTTGTTAAAAATATCAATTTTTAAGGACAAATCATTTAATTTGTATCTCGCTAAAATTTCCACTTATACGGTATATAAAATTGTTCAAATTTTATCATGGCTTTGATGCACAATGGCATGAATTAACATCAAGCTAATTTTATCTTCAGTTCTTCATATATAATAATGCATTGCTTGATTTTAATAAGCATTGCTATTTAAGTGTTGGTGATGAGTTGTCTTTTCTCTTTGATTTGAATGAGATATATGTATGTTGTTTTGGATGGATTTTACAAGTGAATTGTCTTTTAATAGTCTTTCACGGGTTTGTGATTCAACATTTACAAGAAAAAATTCTCCTGAGCTTCCCAATGTAAACTTTACGTTTCTAAAGAAGCTTTCTCTATATTGATGACAATATTTTGTTTTTAATTATTTTTTCTAAACTTCAGGTGGTTGTGCTAGTTGGTTGTGAGAGAGTTAGGTCCCTTTAATACTCTTAATGTAATTGAATGTTCAAATGACCTCCTTTTTCCTGAATAAAATTGACTAAAATGACAATTGAATGGAGTTTAAGTGAGTGTAAACATTCAGAAAATATTGTTTTTGTAAACATTTTACAGTTTCTTAAACAAAAGATTGTTATGAACAAAAAATTAGCTGTAAGCTAATTTACAAATTAAAAAAAAAAAGTATCAAATCAATTTCAGCGTCTCCTGAATAATTATTGTTTTCTAAATGTAATTGTTTTTCTTTATATGTATACTGTATGTCCTATATTTGAATGGTAGAATATATTTCTGTTTACTTAAATTAATCATAGTTCGTTAGCCCTAATTAGGTTGTTGGAGTTAATTGGCAAACCTTTTTCTGAAATATTATGCTAGCTGTGATTTATTCAGGTTGTGAAGTATATGTAATTAAGCATGCAACATAAATTATTTTGTTTATATGAATTTAATGTGATGACTTATTTGCTATATTTGGAAAAATATGATTTTTTATATCATTGACAAATTCAACAAAATTATTTCATATATATTAATTTACATGAAATTTAATAATTTTTTTAGCAAAATCTATTAAAAATGTGATACATACAAAGTCTACTAAAAATGTGATTAATATTTTATAAAAAATAAAATTACATATTTTAGCATTTGTGTTAGTATATCAAACATTTGGTAGAATTGTTTCTGAATAAAATGTTAATTAAGCAGGCTTACTAACAAAATCTAGTCAAATGGACATTTATTGCATGAAAGTTATTACAGTAAAACTCTGTTAAAGTGAAGTCCCTAGGACCTGTGAAATTACTTCGCTATATCCATAAATTTTTTATATATGTATATGGAATTCGTTAAATTTATATAGTTCGGCATCCAAGATAAATTCGCTATATCAGTAAATTTGCAATATCCATGTTCGTACTAAATGAGTTTAGCTGTTTCTCCTGGTTCCAAGCTCAGTGAAGACCCCATGTCATGATGTGCTTTTAATTTTTTTTTTCAAATTTCTAAGTGAAAATTAATTTTGCCAGGCCTGAGATTTCTTCTTCAGTGATTTACAAAACATATCAAAGGATTTATTTTTGAATATATTGACTGGCATGTAACTTTTTGTGACTTTCTTTTAATATTTTTCCTTTACATCAGTCTTCAAGCATGTGCTTTGACCATAGAATGTTACTTCAAGTTCTGATTTAAAAAGTGTTTTTTTCATTAGGGACCAAAATTTTAGTGAATGGACTACAGTTAAAAAATATTATTACCCTATATACTCACCTATAAGTCAGATTTTGGGGAGTTAAACAGTGGTCCAAAACTATATGTCCGACTTAAAGGCGAGATATAAAAATATTGGTATTTTAGAAGGCTAATCTTTCTAACACAACTTCAAAAATACAACCGACTTATAGGCGGACGGACATATAGATGAGTATATACGTTAATGTTGGGACCAAAGTGTATATTTTTTTTGTATATATAGTCGCTTATTTACAACCAAGGATTGTATTTAGCGTTCTTAAATGAAATAAATGTTATGACTGTAAAAACTTTTGTAACCATGCAAACAGGTAAATGAACTTAGTGACATTGTATCATGGAAAGAGAGAGTATATGGGTAGCATTGTGTACCCACATCATTTAAATATTATTTTAAATTGAATTATGGGGATTATAAAAAATAAGTTTTTCATTTAATACAATGGGGGAAAATGCTCATAACAAGCAAAACATTCATACAAAACTAAAGAATCAGATAATTAAACTACTATTGTCTTCCTTTTTTGGCAATTTTTTCTGTCGTATTTAATCTTTTATGCTTTGTTTACTTTGAATCTGTTTTTGACATATAGATATATGATTGTGTATTTTATTCTTGATATATGCAGAGTATGTGTGTGTATGTTTCGGAGAGTATTTATTGTAAAATTATAAACATATCTAAATATTTAAGATTTCATGTAAGGGGTTCATAAAAAATGGATAAGACGAAAAAAATATTATACCAAACAAAATACCCGACCTAATAGAAATATATTCTTTTAATATCTAATAAAAACGTCTATTAGCATTTTTAAAAGGGGAAAACTCAATTTTCTGGTTTACATTGGAAAAATTGTAAATTGAGGCCAAAAAAAATTAATTTCTTGGTTCTCAGACCCTCCCTTATCTCATCCAAGGGCGCCTCATTGACCCTTTTCATTGCTAAATCAATAAAATAAAAACAACAAATCACCTCCCTCATCATTTTTTGAAGTTTTGTACATTGTAAAAAGCTGCCTCATCATGTTTTGGGGGCAATAAAAAGTAAAAAAAAATGCCTCCCTCCCTCATCATATTTCTTGAAAAAAGGCCTGAGAACCAAGGAATTAATTTTGCATGGCCTGAGATACCCCTTTTCAAATATTTCAATGAAAATGATCGATGCGGCACTTTTTGTGCTGATGCGGCGGTGCCTAAGAAACTATTGATTTTTTTTTTTTTTGGCCTTGTAGATTAACATTCTTTTCTCTCCCCCATAGTTAGAAATTCAAGAAAGCAAAAATCTGAAAGTGATTGTTTCTTTGGGAATTATATTATCTTTCAATTTCTAATCATAAAAATATTCCAGTTTTAAAGACAAGCTTGGAAATTTTCCTTCATTTACAGCCTGATGATATTGTCTTTATAGAGAAAAGGTTTAGGAATAGAAAATTAAATTATTATTTACTTTAAAAGAGTTATTTTTGTGTTCATATTTTTTTTTTATAATGAACAAATTTAATGATACAGATTATTTTTTAAAAAGAAAATCATACATTTTTTAGAGTGTATAAATGAAATATACATGCATATTTGTGAAAGTAATGAATAAATAATGAAATTTCATTTACTGCTAGTATAATGTATATGTTATACAATAGCTTGTCATTTATTGAATCCTAGATACTGATTACTGAATATAATGTTGCATTCATTTCAGTTAAACGTACTTACTAGATAAACATCATAAGGTAAAAGTTAGAATGAAAGAACAGTGGTTGACTGGATTTTGTTGTGTGATATGAATTCTATTCATTGTTTGTAATGTTACAATGTTTCACATCTCTGTGAATGTGATAGTTGCATAATAAACTCTTCTACATACAACATTATTATTTTATTTAGAATTAAATTTTTATACGAGGGGTGATCAAAAAGTTCGCGAACTAATTGAATAACTTTCATATAAGAAATAATATCTGGTTTCAGTGTTGATAAAAAATGTCCTCTCAGATTATAATGCACATCAGCCACTGTTCTGCGCATGCGCGAATCACGTGATATTAGCGGTCACGTGACCCCCTTCGTAGCGTTCTGTCACAGAAGCTGAAAGATTTTTCTGGGTTTTATATTTCTTTCCCTGAAAGTTAATTTTTAAAACAAGAATGGTTCATCTGTCAGAAATGGTCAAATCTCGGCAACAGAATGGGTGGATAAGAATATCCTTTCCAAAAATAAGCATGGCGACTATTAAAACACAAAACTTCTGTCTCAGGAGAGACGTTTATTCAAGGTGGATAGAGAATGGGTGCTTCCTTTTTATCATATCTAATATGTTTAATATCTAAAGTACACGATATTTTAGGTATTTAATAATTAAATAAATGTTCAAATATTCAGCTATTTTTCAAAGTGTAAATTGATGGTCTTTGATAGCAAATTGCTATATTAAAAACACATATCTTTTCAAACTTGCTTTCATCGGGCAACATCAGACCTGCCTACCCTTCCGCTTTTGGCGTAATTCTTCCGCTTTTTACCACAAAATTACGCTATTACGCCACTTATATTAATTTTACGCCTTTGGTATTTTGGTTAAAATTCCATTTTGAACGTTCTACGTATGTAGAGTTAAAATATGACCTGCTGAAATGAAATGAGAAGTTTTTATAAAAGAAATAAAAGAGGACCAGTTGGATAACGTACGTGATATACCTAGTACGTGTGTTATGTGTAAACAAAAGACGAGAGGGCACTACTTACGTTAACTTTTAAATGATATTGCAATAAGTACAGCTGTTTCTATGCTCAATTTAGTTTTTTTAACTTTGCTTAGAACAAGATATAAAAGTATGTGTGTTAAAAAGATAAAAAACAATGTTTTAACATACGATTTGCTTAAACATGCAAACGCAAGCCTTTAATTAAGTGATTTGACACAAATTGACGAAATGCTTCATTAATGGTGTACTGTTGAATTGAGTTTGATATAGGATACTGGTATTTTACAGCACTTTTTTTGCAAAAAGATGATTATAAAAAGAAATGTTTATGCAAGCTTTGCTTAGTAATGTATAATTTCAATTGTTTTGAAAGAAAATAAAGTATTATAGTAGAGAAGGAGAAGGATACGGAGATAACAACAGTATTCAATCTCAAAGTCCATGAAACAATACAAAATAAGACCAGAGCAAACACGGACCCCCGAAACATCAGAGGTGGGATCAGGTGCCATGGAGGAGTGAGCATCCCCTGCAGACCGGTCACATCCGCCTTGTCCTCTTTTTCATGATCAGGAAATAACGGAAAAAATCCGTCGTCAATACAGTGTATAAATAATGGACCTAACAATTGGTATGAAAAACGTCATTCAGCATTTGACTCGATGATAAATTGTATTTGCTGACAAGGTCATCGTATCGAGCATAGAACTTACGAAATGATGACTTTCAACGAGACTGCTGATATTCTTGTTTTATCAACTTGCTTGTCAATAATTTACCTCGTTTCAGAAATTCAGCATGCTCTTGCATATCGAATCAACTGAGATATATATACTCCGTATGCAGGTGATGAAGGTATATTGCTGCATAAGTAAGGGAAGTTGACGATAGAAAAGTTAAAGTCATCACGTTTATCATATAGTTTGGTTGTTAGATTACCATTAGCGTCTTTTTTCAAGTAAAATATCCAAGTATGAAACAGAAGTGTCAGCTGTGGTATCTTTTATCTCAAGCTCACCAGGATATATCGTATACGTAAGAATGGAAATTACCATTGTTAATTGACAATACGTCGTCGATATTATTATATATACATGTATAGTATGATATATTGTAGTAGAACAATAAAATAGAGAAACCTGATTGATTACGCTTTAACCTCTGTAATTCCACCAAAAAATGTACTTAAATTACACCCTTGCAATGAAAAGGGTAGGCAGGTCTGCAACATGACAAGTATCATTTTTAACCATATCTACCTTCCTACAATAAAACGATCAATCCATTCATTGATTGAATTTATAGGAAGTCATTTGTCTTAATAAAATGTGTACAAATTATTATTTGCTACGGCAAAGGAATTTCTAAGATATACAATAAATTGTACAGTCGTTTGTTGAACGAGTACGGCTGAGACAACCATTTTTCGTCACGAGTGACCTACAGACCTGCCTACCCTTTTCATTGCAAGGGTGTAATTTAAGTACATTTTTTGGTGGAATTACAGAGGTTAAAGCGTAATCAATCAGGTTTCTCTATTTTATTGTTCTACTACAATATATCATACTATACATGTATATATAATAATATCGACGACGTATTGTCAATTAACAATGGTAATTTCCATTCTTACGTCGATACGATATATCCTGGTGAGCTTGAGATAAAAGATACCACAGAGTCTGACACTTCTGTTTCATACTTGGATATTTTACTTGAAAAAAGCCGCTAATGGTAATCTAACAACCAAACTATATGATAAACGTGATGACTTTAACTTTTCTATCGTCAACTTCCCTTACTTATGCAGCAATATACCTTCATCACCTGCATACGGAGTATATATATATCTCAGTTGATTCGATATGCAAGAGCATGCTGAATTTCTGAAACGAGGTAAATTATTGACAAGCAAGTTGATAAAACAAGAATATCAGCAGTCTCGTTGAAAGTCATCATTTCGTAAGTTCTATGGTCGATACGATGACCTTGTCAGCAAATACAATTTATCATCAAGTCAAATGCTGAATGACGTTTTTCATACCAATTGTTAGGTCTATACACTGTATTGACGACAATTTTTTCCGTTATTTCCTGATCATGAAAAAGAGGACAAGGCGGATGTGACCGGTCTGCAGGGGATGCTCACTCCTCCATGGCACCTGATCCCACCTCTGATGTTTCGGGGTCCGTGTTTGCTCTGGTCTTATTTTGTATTGTTTCATGGACTTTGAGATTGAATACTGTTGTTATCTCCGTATCCTTCTCCTTCTCTACTATAATACTTTATTTTCTTTCAAAACAATTGAAATTATACATTACTAAGCAAAGCTTGCATAAACATTTCTTTTTATAATCATCTTTTTGCAAAATAAGTGCTGTAAAATACCAGTATCCTATATCAAACTCAATTTAACAGTACACCATTAATGAACCTTTTCGTCAATTTGTATCAAATCACTTAATTAAAGGCTTGCGTTTGCATGTTTAAGCAAATCTTATGTTAAAACATTGTTTTTTATCTTTTTAACACACATACTTTTATATCTTGTTCTAAGCAAAGTTAAAAAAAAAGTAAATTGAGCATAGAAACAGCTGTACTTATTGCAATATCATTTAAAAGTTAACGTAAGTAGTGTCCTCTCGTCTTTTGTTTACACGTAACACACGTACTAGGTATATCACGTACGTTATCCAACTGGTCCTCTTTTATTTCTTTTATAAAAACTTCTCATTTCATTTCAGCAGGTCATATTTTAACTCTACATACGTAGAACGTTCAAAATGGAATTTTAACCAAAATACCAAAGGCGTAAAATTAATATAAGTGGCGTAATAGCGTACTTTTGTGGTAAAAAGCGGAAGAATTACGCCAAAAGCGGAAGGGTAGGCAGGTCTGGACCTATAAAGTGACGTCATTTACACATTGTGACGTCACAAACAAGGAGCAAAGCTTTATTTAGCATATGCTATTCATAGAAATTGTGTATGGCTATATGTGTACCAAATTTCATTCTAATCTGAATTGTGGTCTTGTAGATATAGAGATAGTTCGCGAACTTTTTGATCACCCCTCGTACACATATTTAATGGTGGATAACCCTTGTATAATAGATATTTTGTGTCATTTTCAAGTGAGCTTATGCTCAACCTTGGTGTTGGCATTAGCATACATATAGGCATCCAGGATACATTTGTAAGAGTAAAGGTTTAGGAGCACACCCATTCCCAAGTAACCGTAAGCCGTTTCTGAACCAAACTTGCATTGATGCTACATCCAGAGATGGGCACTACCAAACTAACTTCAGATTCTGGATTTCATATTTTCTAGAGTTTTTAAAGTTTCCTTGTCCTTTGGATGAGACCATATAAACCAACGTCCTGTGTCACAGTAGGCACTGGCACAGAAAAAGATCTCTCACTGCTCCATGGCCCTGAGTGCTGGGTATTAGACAAAATTTGCAGCTCTCCACCAGCAATTGGTGGCATCGCCGTATGAGTGAAAAATTCTTGAGAGAGAGGTTGAACAAACAATCAATCTCATTTTCTGAGCAGGCCAATTCCCATGGAAACTTCTAAATGATTTCCCCTTAGATTCTAAAAAAATCCCCTGACATAACCCAGTCAGTCCCTGACATTTCCCTGCCTCTCCCTGACATCCCTGTCAGTTCCTGACATTTTCCTGTCAGTCCCTTAAATTTCCCAGTCTCCCCCTAACATTTCCCCTGTCAGGTCCTTACATTTCCCTGCTTCTCCCTGACATTCCCAGTAAGTTCCTGACATTCTCCTGTCTGGACCTGACATTTTCCTGTCAGTCCCTTACATTTTCCCGTTTCTCCCTGACATTCCCCAGTTAGTTCCTGACAATTTGCTGTCTCTCCCTGACATTCTCTTGTCAGGTCCTGACATTTTCCAGTCTCCCCCTAACATTCCCCTGTCAGGTCCTTACATTTCCCCGTTTCTCCCTGACATTCCCCAGTAAGTTCCTGACATTTTCCTGTCTCTCCCTGACATTCTCCTGTCAGGACCTGACAATTCCATGTTTCTCCCTGACATCCCCCAGTCAGTTCCCGACATTTTCCTGTCTCTCCCTGACATTCCCCTGTTAGTCCCTGACATTTTCCTGTCTCTCAGTGATTATTTCTGTCATTCCCTGACATTCTCCTACGATTCCCTGTCATTGTCCCTGACTATCCTGCTAACTCCCTGCCATCTACTGGGACTGATAGGGAAATATCTGGGGATTTTTGTGGCATCTATATAGGGAAATTATTATAATAGTGGGAACTAAAAGCCCTTCTAGAACCACACATGCATAGATCTGATGTGTAAAATTATGGAAAAAACAAAACACACTTTAAAAATGTCCTTTTTAGAAGAATAACAAGACCATGATTATATATATGTATACTCAGTATGCAAGATGCATCAAATAGGAAATTTTAAAATTCAATTATGATAAAATTAGTTTCTAGTGGTGGAATGGGACTGTAAAAGAGATTCACTGTGAATGTTGACTGGAGTAGCAGAACACGTGATTTTGAAACTATGGAAAACTAAATAAATGGGGTAGCATTTATAGGGCTGAAACGATTCACCGAAATATCGATATTGTTCGATATAAGTGCTCGGTTCAATGTTCGATTCACCATCTCGATTTTCGGTTCGAACGTTTTTTAAATCAAATAGATCGGGTTCAACCTTATTTTAACAGTTTGACACACACGAGGGAGAAAATTGGGACGGTAAGTTTCAGAGTAGGCTGCCTCTGCTATTATTTATACGAATAAAGTGTTCTTAATCAACAGAACCACAGGTATCAGAGATGTGCTATTAACAAATTATAAATTCGGGCTAGTAAAAATTATAACTACGCATGTAATACATGAAAAGTACAACCGATATTTTACTCATTTTTTGATATCAAATTCAAAACCAGTGAATATTTTCCAGGCAGCATGCTCCTACTGTCAATAAATCTCCATAATTTTCTCCATTTTGCAGTACTTCCTGACTTATTTACTTCCAAAAACGATCGGTTTTTTTCATCCGAATTTCCTCCATTCCTCCGTTTATTGTAAATACATGCAGATATCTCATTAAATTATTTAAGATCACTCAAACAACTGAAAGATCAGTGTGATTCACATGAAATATATATTTCTAGTGAGGATTTAATATGAAAACAAAATGAATTTATTTTCATTCTAAATGAGCTAGTGCAAAATAATCAGAAAAGGAAAGATCTTTGATAATTTTTTAAAATTCATTTTTATTTTCTGTCATAATCATTAGTTTTATATGATTTAATTTTAATAGGGAGAATAAAATTTTAATTTTCAAAAGAATGACCTTAGTACCCTGACTTTTTCAATGATAAATTTTTTTTCAACATTAGTTTTATTTTAATTTTTGTCCCTGTATTTGGGCTAGTAACTTTTTACTTGGGGCTAGTGGGCTAGTACTTGAATTTTTAAATGCATACCCCTGGTAGTATATTTCTATTGTATCACCACCTTTTACTCTTTTTTTTTGAAATCTGAATACGTTTCCTTTAACCTTATGAATAGTTTCGTTCAAATTTATCGTATTGAAAAAATTGAATTGTGACACAAGTATTGCAATACGTATCGTATCGTGGAGGGGGCGTATCGTTTCAGCCCTAAGCATTTAACACATATCCTGATGCAAATTACATCAATGTTGTTTCGCACAAGGACAAACGAACACACACTTAAACTAACACATGCTCAAAATCATGATATTATACCCCATTTAACTCTTTTACGAAGGGATAATAATCTCAAAAACCAATGTGCCATTATTATGGAATTTCAAGCATCCAAATTTAATTCAGATTACTTTTATGCTAATAAAACCACTGGTGCTCAGTAGAGCACAATGAATTTTTTGTTTATCGTTTAAC
>NW_026920337.1:0-17179 GCF_032062105.1 Saccostrea cuccullata
TTCCATTTTTTTCATTAAGGATAGATTTTTTACCATAAGTACAAACCACCCTTACTCTTATAAATTCATTCTAGTTTTTATAGAAAAAAGCAGAATCTGCTAAGGGAGGATTTTTTGAAACATAGAAGTTAGGAGTGAATATTCTACATGAACTGCACCCACAACGCTATTTGGGAGAATTTATTAGCTCCTATACTGCATTTACTTGTATTCTATCGTATCATGCATGTAACTTATTAGATACAATAATACGTTTATCGATCATTTCATGCTAAATAGTGTACACGTAAATACATTGGATTCAGAGAACAAACCAAAGTTTTCATTTATTTGTTGATAAATGGATTAATTTAATACTGTTTAACGTCTTTTTAAAGAATGTTTTATCATAAAGTTACGTCATATATGTATAAGGGGGAAAAAATCAAAGAAAAGAAAATGCGTGAGGGAAACATTGTTCCCTCTTATAATACTTGCAAGTCAATGTGTGAGTTCTTTTTATAACATAGTTTATAATAAAAATAAATTTAAATAAACATCTTGTCACCCCCCCCCTCCAAAAAAAAAAAAAAACGTCAAGTGAAATATTGAATGGCCTTTTATAAAATTTGACAGAGGTTTTTATTTCAATTAAGTAATTAAATTTACTCCAAGTCCAATGCAAAAAAAAAAAAGATACCAAGAGAAATTGATTCAAATGGGGGTTTTATTTAAAACTCAATAGAGTCCATGACCAGTGAAAACCCCCCCCCCCCCCCCATTTTCATGATTTCTACATGATTGATAGAAGGCTTCACTTTAAAGAAAGTGAAATACATTTACATCTTCACATGAAAGATCAATGGCTGTTGACAATTTAGATTCTTTTACATCAGTAAGGAGCACGAGTTCAAAACCTTTTTTCTTTGATAATTCTTAAAAACCAACTTTCGCTTTTCAAAGCAATAAAAAAAGTATTAACAGAATATCATCTTGTACCTGGTCACTACAAAAGAATGTAATCGTAATATAGATACTGTGCTAGCTCCACAGGGTGCACACTAAACGTTATTAAAAAAAACTTTAAAATGATTTTTACACTTTTAAGGCGTATACTTAAACATGGCACTACTATATGGCAGGGCTACATTTAAAAAACCATATATAGCTGGTTTCTATAATATGTTGTTTGTTAATAAAATCTGATTGTACTTATACATATCACAATTTGGAAAAACAGAGACTCAGAGAAAAAAAGATAGTGCAAAGCAAAAATCTTACCCTTTTGTATAATTTTTAATTATAATTTTTTGGAAATTACCTTTAACTCCTCTTCTCAAAAATTGATTTGCACTCATAATTATTTTTAATACCTGAAAATCTTGTTTGCCATACATTTACTCCGAGATATTGAAAAACAATATCGTCTAAAACATAAATGCAAAAAAAATTTAATTATTGAAATGAAAAAAAAGAGAAAGAATAATACACACAGTAATGGACTTTTGCGAGGAGCGCTGACTTTAAAGTTGACAACATACTTAAAATTACACTAAGCAAATGTACGGAAGCATTTAACGATATAAATATTTGGCGCAATTTAAAAATTCAACGAAAATTTTAATCAAAATAAAATTTTTCTTTAATTATTTGATTTTGTAGATTATAACTATATTGTGACGTTAATAATATTTTAAATATTATATATAAAGACGTTCACATCATTAATACAATAATTAAACTTTATAATTTTTCTTTAAATGATTATTTAAACAGATATAAAAATAAACAATAAAATGTCTTTCTTGTTTGTTATAACTGAAATTAACGGTGAGGCATTGCAGAAAAAAATTACATGACAAGCTTACGCATGTTATGTATTTTTTCTGCAACAGCTGCTTCTGTTAATTCCAGTAATAACAAACAAAAACTTTTAATTGTTTAAATATTTTATATTATTTTGTAAATGGAACATAGTTCTCAGGTCACCTGCGTAAACTAACCCTCGGTCAGGGTGCCCATAGTGTGGAAATAAATTTATGCTTTAAAATATCACTTTGGTATTTATGAACAGTTTATGATAAAATTTCCAAAATTCTGAAATATGTAGACTTATGGTCAGTGGTCCCTAAGTGTATGATTATAATGCAATGGCCCCCCCTTTAAAAATTGTGAATCACATGACCTCTGTTTTAAACACGAACCTAATTCAATTGTAGGAAAGTTGTTACTTAATACTATAGTGATCTCTAGGTCCGTGAGACTCTTCTTTGTTTTTTTAAAACTTGAATCAAGCTATCGAAAATTTTGTAATATTTGGAGATTATATGGATTCAAAACATAATATTATTTTTCTAAAATAAATTCAAAATTTTTATTTCCCTAAAAAATGTAGATTTTGTCTATTGCTTTTTAAAAAATTTTTGAAAACCCAAACTTTCGGCATGGATTTCTCTTTGGCTTTTATGATCATTTTCATTACGCTCAGTCGAAGAAATAAGTAGCTCCATTTTATGCAATACTTGAATAAAGCATATGTTTGATTTAAATAGCATAAATACACTTGGCATTAACTTTAAGATACAGTAAAACTCCTTAGTACGAACACAGATATGGCAAATTCACTAATATAGAGAAGTTATCTTGGGTCCCCCGCTATATAATCTTAACAAATGCTTATACAGATATAACAAATAACGGATATACATTGTAGCAAAGTAATTTCATAGGTCCAAGTAACTTCGTTATGATTTAGTTTCACTGTATCCAATACAATTGGAATACGAATGCTTATCAAAATATTTTTGATTAGCGCCAAAAAAATCACCCTGAAGTACTCTCAATAATGAATTTAACACATTTAGTCAAAATATATTTCACTTTTGATATTAAGTAAAAATTCATATGTTTTATCTTAAAATTGAATTGTTAATGCTTGTGTAAGCAATAGTTTTTCGAAAAATTTTATTATTATGAGCATTTTAGCGTCCAGTGATAAAAATTTAATCCGTAAATTGACAATTTTATTTTATAACTAAGCTGTTATTTTCAAAGAGCTTGTTAAATTTAAACTTAGAATACAATTGTATAATAAAGGCATTTAAAAAGTTGAAAAGTGTATCAGTTCAGGTTTAGGCTAATTCTGCTCCCCTATTTCCTCAAGATATGCTGTGACAGTTTCACAAATAGATAAATAGACTTTTTCACACTCGGCTAAATGAACTTTTTTTGCACTATTTTATATGGGAAAAAGAAGATCGGGGATAAGGCGGGCGAAGTACCTAAAGTGCGACAATAAGAAGTGAAAATTTTAATCTCAATTAAATTCAAATTTTATTTGATATTTCACCTAGTATTAAAGTATTCTTTATAAAAAAAAAATTTTCAATTTAAAAAAAAAAAACACAAAGACAGAAAATATTTGCCTATGCAAAAGCTTACACACAATAAAAAGTACAAAAATGATCATTTTCTTGTACTTCAACAAAATTTTTAATGTGAGTGGGTCTTTGCTGCATCTTTTTTGAAAGATAATCCTAAAAGTTGGCAATAAAAAAAACATTTTTTGGTTTACAAAAACAAAAAGCGATGACCCACTAACCCCTTTAAAAAAACACTTTTATAACACAACATTCCATCTTTTCGAGAAATACTTCAACTCCATTAAGTCGCAGGTCATATCACAAACATGATCTAAATGCCCCAAAAACACTATGGGTGATGTAGCATAGTGGTTAACGCGTTAGTCTCAAAGCAGTATGCTATTGATACGTCGGATTTTTATTGCTTGGATTCGAATCCCACAATACCATCTATAATTTTTTAAAAAAAAAATTTTGCAAGATTTTTTTCCTCTCAAAAATTTTTTTTCAAAATTTCAAAAACTCAATAATTAGAAGTTAATTGAAAAATAATTCACATACTGAATATGATTTCTTAATATCGACGCTATAGGCTGTCTGTCAGCCTTGTTTACCCATCTTTTTTATAATTAAGCCTGTTTTACATGAAATAAAAATCCTCCCCTATTTTGTGTTAATTCCCTTTCCTCTTCTTTAAAAAAAAGTAACAGTACAGCAATCAGAATTAAAACAGAAATAAGCAAACCAACTATGATTGCCACAATAGTTGAAGATGGGGATTTGCATCATTTGAAACTGCTGAAGTTCTAGATTAGTGGAAAGAAAAAAAATAAAGGACACACAAAATATCCACAGCTGTAAAATCAAGGATCTTTAGATGAAGTTATATAGTTGTTAATTTTTTACTTTAAATTTACATCCCAATTTTTCCCCTTCACAAACATTACATAACTAAACATGTATTAAAGACAAATATTGTAAAAAAAAAATGGTATTAAAAATTAATGAAATTCAAGCAATATTCATGTTGGCTATGGATGATATTCGTATATTTTATGACATTATCGACTTGTAATAAGATATTACTTGATCATGTATATAAAATCATATAAAAATACTCCTTTGTCCTAAACATACATGTTTGGACATGCAGGATCCGCGGAGAAACATTTGTCCAGTTGATTTATCTCATGACAAGCGGGAACTAAAAAAAAAAGATAAATTGATAATTTTTTTTCTGATATTTAGATAAGGTCTAAATACTGAATGAAGGATATTGGATAACGAATAGTATTTAATATAAAAGTCCTGAAAACAATACAAAATAGGAGCAGAGCAAACACGGACCTCCAAATTATCAGGGGTTGGTCCAGATGCTATTGAGGAGTGACCATCCACTGCTGACCGGTACACCCGCCGGTGTTCCTTGTCATGATCGGAAAATAACGGAAAATTTCGGTCATCAACAGATGTGTAAATAATCGACAAATAATTTGTACATATATGGAACACGTCAGTCAACATTTGATTTAAAGGTAAATTGTATTTGCTGACAAGGCCATTGTATCTACCATAGAACTTACGAAATATGACTAACGATACATGTTTTCTGTATATTCTTGTTTCATAAACTTTTGTTTGTCAAAAATTTACCTTTTTTTAAAAATTGTTCATCCCCAGAGCATGCTTTTGTGATAGAATCAATTGAAATATATATCTCCGCATGCAGGTGATGAAGCTATATTGCTTTTTAAGTAAGGGTAACTGATGATAGAACGTTAAAGTTATCACGTTTATATAAGTTTGGTTGTTAGATTACCATTAATATCATTTTCAAGTAAAATATCTATGTATGAAACAGTTGTGTCAGACTCTGTGATATCATTTATCTCAACCTCTCATGGAAAATCGTATCGATGTTGGAATGGAAATTACCATTGTTAATTGACATTTCGTCGTCGATATAGCTAAATGTGCTAATGCCACAGTAAGTGTTTTCTTCTTTTCACACATAATAGTTTGCACAAATTCTGCTTCATATGAATACAAATATAGGTTTGCTAATAACGGAGCGCAATTGGTAATCATAGGAATTCCAATAAATTGCTTGAAAAACTAGTCTCTAAAAACAACATCTTCGGATTTTTCCGTTACCCCTCTGTCATGACACGGAGTACATGGCGGGTGGGACCGTTCAACAATAGATGTTCAATCCTCCATGGCACCTGATTCCACCTCTGATGTTTTGGAGGTCCGTGTTTGCTCTGCTCCTATTTTGTATTGTTTTATGCACTTTTGATTTTTAACACTGTTTTTTTTTTCAATACGTTTCTATGAATATATTAGGGGGTTTTCCAAAAAGTTCATTGACCTTTTTGTTAAAATAAATGGTTTTATTTACATTGTATATCTAATCTATATCAAAATATTTTCTTATGAAAAACCAAGTCAAAAAGATTTAAATTTTACTGATGGAATTTTATAGTTTTAAAAAATTCAGAGTCTTTAAAGGTACAATTTGCAAGACCAGTCTGATGTTAATTTAATTTTATTTTAATGTCAAGCATTTGGATTTTGAATTTTTAATACATGTACAATGTTCATGGACACATACTTTTTTTTCTTTTATTATGTCACACTGCAAAGTGCTAGTAATATTAAATATAGATTATATTTTATTTGTTTTTTTTTTAATTTGATATATACACAAAAATTTTTTAAGGGCCATCAAAATAGATATTCATATACGCAGTCTGATGTTGCGCTAGATTTATAACAAAATCATGAAAAGAAATATCCATTTTCATCAAACAACATGTGTTTTAAAATCCTTGATTGTTTCAATTTGTACGCACCATTGAAAAACCGTATCTCAAATCAAGAAACATAAAAAAAATATATTATAATAAATTTGAGTTCTTTGAATATTAATTTGTTTAATGAACTCCATACCGACTTGATAAAAATGGCTTGATTTAATTTTTTTTTACCCCTGAAAATAATTCATATTTTTCTGCATTACGGAATATAGTTTTTAAAAAATTAAGGATTGATTAAATTTTTTCTGTGAACATGAGGGATACATGTATTTAGGCTGAGTAAAACGTGATGATGGGGTTAGCAAACCTCACACTCTATTACGATTTTTTTACCCTCGCCAATATATAGTGTTTATTTTGAAAAACGGTAACTCTGTATTTAATATCTTAAAGTCAATTTAGCTAATGTACCCAGCGCGGGCGGGGTTCCCTGAGTATAATAAAACTCAAAAGAATTTAACTTTCAAAATGTTGTTTTAAGTCTGACACATAATGTGTTTTAGTATAAGTAACAAAAAGTTGCGGCACTAGTCTTCTCTTCCTATTATATCTAGGTAATATTTTAATGCAATTTGAATACAAAATACCCCTTTTTCCCATAACAAAATGTCCAGATTTTAAATTTTGACCCTTGATTTCAAGAATATACTCTAAATTTTGGAACCCAAATTTTATTTACATTACTGGTAACAATTTTTTTAAACAATTTAAGCGCATATTTATGTTGCATAAAAAAAAAAATAAAAACCCATACATTTGAAGAGGTCAGAAATGAAGAAATGGTCTTCAGGACATCCTTTTAAAGTTTAGACAGCTTACTTGGTTTAGATAACCATTATCCAAAACTTCCAGACAATGACCTTAATAAAAAGACAGAAGTGTAAGTTGAGATGTAAAAAAAATAAGATACAATATTATATGATTGAATAATTTCCTTCTTCCTGGCTAATATCCAATAATGTTAGAAAAATCTACGTTTTGACCTTCACGTGCCGATGCAGGTCAGTACAGGAATTATTGCAGGTCAATATAAAGGACTATTTACCTGTTCATTTTTTCTGTTAAATGTGATCTTGTTGAAATTTCTTGTTAAAACTTTGAATTAAAGAAGGAAAAAGTCTTGTAGGAATTTGCTATCATTTAATCAATGACATATAATAAAAGAGTTATTGCTGTTTTTGCGGTAATACGATGATTTAGCCACCTTCGAAGTACAAAATTTACAAATTTAGACATGTACTCGGCACTCAGCCTGGGGGGTTTTTTCGGCCTACGCCTACTGTGACATGGTACTACCTTTTTAAGGTCATATTCAAATTACCGGTGACTTTCACTTCTACATGTAATACCCCGCGCTTGGAAAAGGAACAGTCATTTTCAATGTAAAACTCTTAGATTTGACGCGTCATGCATACGAGAATCGAACCAAGGCCTCCCGATCGCAAGCAAACCTATAAAACTAGGATTGTGACCGGTGGGCTCATTTGAATACGCAACAATATATTTTACATAAAGCCCTTAATGCAGATTCCTCATTTTTCGTGATTAAAAGATGAGTCCTAGATACTCTTTAACGTCAAATCGCGAGAAAAATAATTTTCGAATTAAAGATCAAGATTAAAGGAATTTACATTGATTTATCAACATATAAATAAAAGCGAGTACATGTATTTCGCAAATGATGTTTCTTGCAAAATTATGCGACAATTGAACTTATGAATCTACAGTATATCCCTAGTGATAAAGATGTAAACCTATGGATGGGTGTTAGATAATTTTATCGCTCAAAAAGTATGCAATAACTAACTTAAGTTCGTTTTATTTCCTTAGAAAAAACCCCCATTTGTTAAAAAAAATGTGCAATAAGGGTTGTATATTTTGTAAGTCTGAGATTTAAAATTCTGTGAATAAATTAGCAGAACTAACTTAAATTCAACTGGTTGGGTGCTCAAACATACAAATGTACATTACTACCCTAATCAGTGGAAATGTTCAAGATTTAATTTAAATTAATTTTAAAGGAGGATTAAAGCACTCCTCAAAGATGTCAAACATTAGGACTTTTATTTCCATTGAGTTACCAACACTCCTCAAAAATTGACATCCTATCATTGTGACGTCACTTAAGTTGGTGAGAATTTGATTCCCCTTACCATAAACCGGATTTTAAGCATGAAAGCGACGCGATCCATAGAACTTTGGTGTGACATTGAAGATTGTGATATATTAAACCATTGAATTTAGGCATAGCTCTAAATTTGATGCGATTTGGGCCTTTGGGGGCCAATCACACTTTGGAGTAAAATTAATAAAGTATATCTATTTCGGCTGTTGTGTATTGCTCTTGATAGTTCAATACTTTTTTTTTTTTACTCTTGTAGCATACAATGTATTAGTCTAAAATAATTGTGTGTCATAAATAATTTATTTGTCCAATTAAAAAAAATGATTGGTTTTCAAAAAACGATGCCCTCTTGTGGACGCTTTTGGTAAAGGCCAGTTTCTCAAGTGCATGTTAAAATCAAAGGACAAGTGATGAATAGGTCGTAACACCCCCCCCCCCCCCCAAAAAAAAATTTTCTCAGTAAATATACCTGTTAAATTTAACGTCAAAACCAACCTTTCAAAAGTAATGGCAAAGATTAACATTTTTAAAATTTGGTCAAATTCAAAGGTCAATGTCATAGAGTCCAGTTTAAGGTACCCATCTGAAGGCCTTGTTAAAAGAAAAGTAATAAAAATTAATATTAAACATACAAGCCTTAGCACAAACTGTTGAAATGTTATTACTAAGATTAAACATTTTCAGTACAAGGTGAAAAAGACAATTTGCTGGTAAAGAATTCGTTTTTTTTTTTCAAGCTATACCTTTTTCATAAAGGCCAACTAGACGGTTGTAACAGAATTCTACAAGGGTTGACCGCTCCCTATTTGAACGAGATATACTGATTGCGTCCGTTTTCGTCCACTCCACAGGAAAGTCTTGTGGCCGATTCCTTGAATTCCGTCTCATTACGAGGACAGGAGTGCACCGTGTATCCAAAGTTCTGGTACTTCATTTCTAAAAACTCTGTAAATGAAATGATTAATGCTTATCTTATGCAATGATTTACATTATTCTGCAGTCATGCATCAAACTTGTCGGAGATCCTGAGGTATGGAAGACCGAAATTCTTCAAAATCTAGTGACTTTTATTTATTTTTTTATTATTATTACCAGCAATCAAATTGAATTTCAATGCTAATATCTATATTGGATTTGTAAATTTCATAAAACCTTTACATATATAACTTAAAATAAAACATACAACAGAGTCTTACTCATCAAACTTGGATAGAAAAAGACGTTCATTGCAATTAAGCAAACAACAAACCTTTCTGATGAACATGGGTGATGATTTAAAATGTTCTACCATCAAATTCGCTCATTTATTTAGCAATATACTTTATCGACTGCATATGGAATGGACATCTCCAAGTGAATTCGATACATAAGAGTACACGTACGCTCATATAAAACACTTTCTGAAAAAAAGGAAGCTACATATACTAATGAATCAATGATATAAACAGTCTCATTTAAATTTATCATTTTGCAAATAAGATGGAAGATACTTGGGAGGAAATACAAACTCTCATTAAATCGAAATGTCTTTTTTATACAAGCTGTTTTTCCATTTTTTCACTCTAAATTTCCGTTTACCTATAAAGGAATACAGTACAGCTGCTTAGTCTGTGGTTGCTTTATTCATGGGGGTTGTAACATGATTAGCAATATTTAAAAAACACTTTGAGCATGACTATACTGTTTATTATCTTCAAAGTCCACGTTGAGAAGTATGAAACAATGTTCAACAACCTCGTATGTTAATTTTTTGTTTACATCACTTGAGGTGCAGAAAGGTTATTTTTGGATATGTACCAGGGTTGTCCAAAAAGTTCGTGGACAATGACGTTTTCGTCAAAAAAAAGGTTCTATATGCATTTATTGTATATCAAAATATTTCTTATGAAAAACCAAGTCAGAATGGTTTAATTTTTATTGATGAAACTTAATATTTTTGTAAGAATCGGGGTCTTAAAAGATCGCATATTGTGCGCACGGACCAGTGTGACGTTAAGCTAATTTGATTATAACGTTAAATATTTGGATTTTAACTTGAAACACATGTTCATGGACATACACTTCATTTCATTTTTAAGGCGCAACGCACTTCCAAGTGCTGGCAATAATCTTTAAGTATATATTATAATTTATTCAAATTTTAAAATTCAAAAAAATTCACGAAACGAGCGTCACATACTGCACAGCCCAGTCCGACGCTGCGCTGGATTTATAACAACGTCCCGAATAGAAACCTCCATTTTCAGTAAATTACATATGTTTATAAATTCTTGTAGTGTCTTCGAATTTGTACAAACCGTCGAAAAATTGTATATACCAATCTGAAATTGATACACTAAATATATTTCAATAATATTGAGTTGTTTTATCAAAGAGTTTGTCTCTTATATAAATACATATTTTTTTTTATCGGACGCTGCCCCGTGCTGACGGCCGACGTTGCTTTTTTGGTCTAGTTTTGACACATATTTTATAAAGTTTTTGTTTAGCATTTGTACTGTCTATATAGTAAGCGATACTTAAGATATCATAAAATGATTATAGACTCTTTATTTGTGTAATATAAAATTTTTATCAATTTTTGACTAGTCTTACATGTATATAGAAAATAATCATTTTAATCCAAACACTTTATATCAGAGTAAAGTTATTGTCATATTAACCTTGGTCCGTGCGCACTTTCCGCGACCTCTAAAGACCCTGATTTTTACAAAAATATTACATTCCATCAATAAAAATCAAATCATTTTGATTGTTTTTTTTTCATAAGGAATATTTTGATATACAACAGATTTATATAGAACCATTTATTTTCACAAAAACGTCATTGTCCACGAGCTTTTTGGACAGCCCTCGTAAATGCAATTATGTCAAAATAAGTTGTATATATATGTAAACTTTATTCAAGCGTATCATTTGAATGACTGTACATATATATCTTTCTGATTTGAGGCGTCGCACAAAAAAAACTAAGTTCATGTAAAACGGTTTCAAAATGTTTGACATTTTGACATTTTTGTAAACTATATTACCAATAAGGTTTAAATTTCGTTCCATTTGTGGCAGTGGCGGATATGGGGTTGGCTTATGTAGGCGGGTAAATAAATGCAGGTGTAACACACTTTTAACTCACTAATGAGAGAGAGAGGGGTTTCAGAATATTTGAGAGAGAGAGAGAGAGAGGTTCAGAATGTTTTTTTTTTAATCAAATTATTATATTTTATATAAAATAGTAAATTTTTAATTTAAGACAGTATTTTTTTATGCTTTACTAGTCTAGATAAAGTGTACACAATAAATCAAAATGTCAAAGTTATCACTAAAGTGAATTAAAATTGTTATAGTGATAACTCTAGTGCCACATCGAACACTATTACTATAGAAAATCAAAGTTTTCACCATATTAAATCAAAATTGGCATAATTATAAATATTGTGTCATAGTGATCACTTTAGTAAATCAAAGGGTCAAAGTGAACTACAGATTTTATAGTTTTGATTTCACAGTAGCTAACTATGGTATTTTTTGTACATGGGGAGTACATAGTTTTGTGACAAAATTTTTTTTTTAAGTTTATACATATGATTCAGACTATATAAAGTTCTTTTAACTACAATTTTAGGATATCACGTTTGATCTATATTTGACTTCTTTTGACTTTATTCCTTCTTGAATTCACGGTTAAAGTCGTAAACAACAATCACTGTTAAGTATAAAACTAGGACGTTAACAATAAAGTCAGATCCTCAACTGATTTTAAAAAAAACGTTTCCCCTTGTTTATTGTTAAACATGTGTTTTGCACGTGCTTGGAGATTCTTTAATGATAGAATAATTATTATTATGAATTATCATTATTCCTTTTCATTAGCATATTAGAATATAGTGGTCTTTACCTACCTGCCTACCTGTATGGGCCTTTGGAATGTGAATCACCATGACTGAAACCATGTCTATTAATTTTTATCAATGTTTGTGCAACAAAGTTTACCTAATGATAAAGACAGGTATATCACAATGCAAAAATTATTTGATTGAGATGATTTATATCTTTAGGTAGCTTTAAATTTTAAAGTACGTGTAAAGGGGAACATATTTTGTATAGTATTACTCATCAAATATCATAGTTTGAACAAAATGTCTATTGTAGTATTTGTATAATTTGTTTCAAAGTCCTAAAAATTGGCATTTTCGTATATAATCCTATAGTATTTCTACCTGTATTTTGATATGGTCCCTCAAAAATACCTGGGGGGGTAGATTTCCCCTTAAATTTTACATGTACACGGAAGTTAATGTAAGTCATATATGCTATAAAACGAAGAGTTTCGCTATTGTAGTTTTCACAAAAAAAACTATAGTCGGCCCCCTTAAACTACCACAGTTTTAATTCAAAGCTAAATCAAGATGAAATAAACGAAAAGAATGGTTTCTATTTTATTCATACTTGTATCAATAAAACAATGTAGAAATATGAAAAATTTGCTTAATTCTCCAATATAGTTTTATCATTTCAGGTTCATTACATCTTTTATACAGACACATAATTATACCACACACCAACATGCTATCAATGTGTTCCTTCAAGTAATATGAAAAAAAGATATTACTTTTCAGAAGTACATTTACCAGTTTAAATAAGAAATGCCCCATTGTATGCTCTAGTGTGAGAGATAAAAAATATAATATTACACATTAAATATTAACTTACTAAAATTATCATCGTTTTGTTTAGGATTGGGGTTTAATAATTCTTGTAAAAAATCAATATGAACGGGTTTTCCTCCTTTCCGAGCCGATAATTTAAATTTACGTGTAAATGTGAAGGTAAGTACGGTGTTATTGAGTAAAGGTAAGTTTGTTCTTATACTTCTTTTTCTTAACTATTGTTTAATTTTTGAAAATACGGCTTTTAAAAAAAAGAAAAGGATACATACTTGAAAAATGAATATTAGCAGTAAGTAGAAATATTACTAAATAAATTAACTTCGATTTTACATATTAATACTTTTAGATACCAATACCAAATATCAAAGGCGGTGCTTTTAAATGGGTCCAAAATGGCTGATTTAGAGCTTCTTTAAATTGTGCAATCATACAAATACATATAGTAATTGCATGTTACCTTTCTTTCATTGCTATATTAACTGTAAATAAACTTTGATATTCTGAATTTTATTGTAATCGAACCCACTTTTTCCGCTCTTTAACCCATAAAATAAATTCCTTTATGTTAAATGTGATCAGTTAAAAAGAGAGCGAAAAAGCGACCCTGTTATTGATATGTAAATTTTCTAATATAACGAAATACCCTAAAACATTGAAATAAGCCATGGCTTCTTTTAAGTTATGATAAAAAAGTGGGGGTTTATTTTTAAAACCGTTTTTTTCTAACCGCAGCTTATTATCAATACAAAAAACCGGGTAACGAACGAGAGCATAATCACGACTTTCAATCTATAAAATAAATGGTAATCGATAAAATTGAGAACTACTTGTTCGTTCTAAAATTAGAATATCCAGGTAAACACCCGTAAGAGTTAAATGAAAAGTGTTGAAGTGGTGTAATTTTGTGCTCCCGTTTTTAAAACGGCGCGCTTTTAGCAATGAAGACTGCTAGACGTATTTTGTGAATATATAGAAATTTTTTGACCGTCTTTTTTTTAAAACAAGCTTATTGTCGAGTAATTTTCAATGCAAGAATTGAAATATGTGCATTATTTTTAAAACCGGTGTAAAGACGAATTATGACCCCCCTCGAATAATGACCGGGAGGTCATTTTTCAACGACAAAAAATGACCCCCATCCGTAGTAAAAAATCAGTTTTTGTAGAAAAAGAGTCATAAGGGTCATTATTTTATATGTTAGTCCTATAAAAAAATTGACCCCATTGAAAAATGACCCCTTTAACAGGTCTGGACGATTTCTAAAAGTTGCTATAAATATACAACATGTACACGAAAATATTTTTCTGTCCCAATCAGACGACAGTTACACACTCCAAAACATTTCAAAGAATAAAAAGAAAACACGTGCTTATGTTTTTTTTTCCTCAAAAAGATTTTTATAACAAAAAATCTTTAGAATTAAGGTGAAATATTTTGAAGAATTACGTATTCCCCATATATATACCTTGACATTTTTAACTTGGTAAAGAAAAAAAATAATGCATGATACAATATGTAATTGTTTGCGGAGGAATAAATCACACCAGCAAGTTGTAATCAAGTTCAATTATAACATCAACCAGAATACTCTATATGTTGGTAAATATAATTTTGATTAGCCGTCCAATTTTCAGTGATGATTCCATGTGTACAGATCCACCTCACACAAGTGTTTGTCGTATTGTCTACATATCGATTTAAAATATCACGGATTCCATGAGCGCCGAATACTAAGCTATGCAGACTTTAAACGGGCATAAGGAAAGGCGTCAAACGTGGAGAAAAGAGAATATTTATACATGAATGCGTTTTATCCCAATATCTTACCTCGCATACTAGAAACTGCATGGACGGTTTAGTTATAATTAAACGCTCAAAAAATAATTAAGACTGTTATCCATAGTCTGATTTTTATATCAGGCTCTAAAAATTGGAAATTTTCCGCATTTATATCAAATTTTTAACATAAGTTATACTTCTGGGATTGCTATACCCTATAGTGAAAGATTTTTAATCCTACTTAAAACGATTTCTAAGCTTTAATGTCATGTTTGTTCACGGTAAAATTGTCAGAAATATTATATTATTACTAAATGTGCATAAACTTTCAAAAAATTTGTTCCAAAAAATCTTTATAGCAAAAAAAAAAATAAAACCACATTTTTTTTTTCTCATTGGTTTGTATAAATGCTGTTATCTGATTGATCAGAAGGACTAGCATCTTGTTTATTCTGTGTATTTATAGCAATTCACGGTTATCGCTCTTGACTTCCTTATTTGAAATCGTCCAGACCTGGTTAAAGTGATACAAAATTTATAACAGGTGATAGGGGAAAATATGCTGTACACTGAACTAAACTTCTAAGTGTTCACCTGACATTTCTGAAGTTTTAAAAAACAAATGCAAACAATTAATAATTTCTTTAATTCTCGGTTAATGATGCATATTTAAGTTGGATGTTGCGTAAATTTCATGTAAATATCTCGTCAGAATTTTAAGCAAAGTGTCAAGGAAATGATGTACCTTAAAAATGAAAATTCAAACAAAAAATCTCGATTGAGTAAAACCTACTACTCGCTCTAAATACTACAAGACAATCTTTATTGTTAGATACCATGTACCCCTGAATAGTAGATTGGCCCATCTGCTGCCACACCTACATGTACTGCATAGATCTTTCCAAACAGTTGAATCTGTTAGGAAAAGGGGGTGGGGGTGGGGGGGGGGGGGGGCTTTGACATTTCTTTTAAAAATCCCAAATGTGTTCAATGCCCCAATTTATGGGATTCAGGTACAGGAATTTGACAGTGTATTGTCACACAAATGCCTTTTGGTCAATATCCTAGGATGTTTAGCACGTAAGTGCGCCGCTTTAAGGATAATTCAGACTGCTTGAACTGATATAAGACTGCAACGAGAACCGATTTCTTATCATTTTCGTACAAATGAAATGATTTGTTTTCATGTTTCTAAGATTTTTTCAGGACATTTTAACACTCTTTTAACCTGGTGTGACGCGAAATTTCTCCTAAGAAGACGATCAAGGTCACTTCCGGTGTGGTTAAATTTTGTCAAAAACTTTCAAATTGTGATAAATTAGTGATGAAAAATGATCACAGCCTGTAGAAAAATGTGTTTAAATGGGTTTTGATACTGTTTGATAATTTTTAAAAGTAATATCAAGTACAATTAAGCACTTAAATAAAAGTGAGTAAAACGTGGTACAAAGATGATCCAGATATAAACATTCCAACGGCTCTACCTTCTTTCTGAATTGTCATTTTGTCAATGTTTTGTTTTTTAGTGAAACCAGCTTTTAAAATTTGATAATGATCACAAAATGATGCTTGTTACACAAAACACGTGCCGCAAAGTACAGATTTATTGTTTTTAAGCTTTGTCACGGAACATTGGTTTTCATCGGTAATATTGATTTTTTTTTTCTAAAATTGTTGAGAAGACTCATTTGTTGTAATAATTTAAAAATATCATACCATTCTATAAAGTAGTTTTTACATAAAAACACTTATCAAAGTGATCACTTAGAAGTTTTGTTAAGTGTATATTATAATTGTTCTTCCTTTGAGTAATGCATTTGTTCGAATAGATTTGATCTTTGTTCTTCTTAACACGTAATGGTAATGAAGAAAGAGAGAGAGGCATAACTTTTCCATAATTTTAAATGTATCATGAATAAACTTTATTAAGAAATAAACTTCTTAATTTTTTTTTCACAATAAACACTCTTTGATATCTTTTTTACAGTGAAACTAATTTTTACAATTTCTGTAACCAGAAAAGTACAAACAGTCGTATGGAATAATTAAGAGATTGACGAAGTATTTCATTGGTAAGATTGTGTTTGAAAAGAGATGCTTTGATTGTCAAGTTAATAAAATTTCTTTGTAATATTCCTCCTTAAAATGTTTCCTTAAAGAATAATATTCCACTTGTTTTAGTAATCAAACCATGCAACAATCAATTTTAAATACTCTTTATTAGGAAAAATAAATTTTTCCTTCATTTCAACTTTTAGCTTGTATAAGTTTGGCAAATCCTATTTGACAATGAAAGCGAGGGAAATTTTTCACCCCCATCCCCCCCCCCCCCAAAAAAAAGAACATTACGTAAATCAAAACAAAAAAATGAAAAGTAAAAATATAAATAAAACTCTATACCTTTCAATAATACTGAAAGAGGCTCTAGATAAAAAAGTCAAATAAAGT
>NW_026920338.1:0-17018 GCF_032062105.1 Saccostrea cuccullata
ACTCACGTGTTTGTAGTAAAAACGTAGTAGACCATCATGCTTTTAGGTTCATTCACGAGATTGGACCATTGTTTGCTGTAAACATGCGAGACAACGTGATCATGAATATTTCAATAAGAGGCGGTTTTTTATCCGACACGGAGAGAAAATAATTTTTAGTTTTTTACCAAATAATATTTCATAACTTTTAAAAGTGATGGAGTGGAATTGTCTCATTTGCAGAAAGCATATAACTTATATAACTTGATGAGACACCACATATATTTATTACTTTTAAAATAAAACACTAATGCATATATAGCTTTAAAAAATAAGTTAAATCTGGTGATTAATTTGTGATTAATTTGTTGACCCCCCAGCCTCCTTAAATAGAAAAGTCAAAAAAATCAACAAAATCTTATGCGTGAAAAGAAGAAAACACTTGCTGTGGCCTTTAACTCGACACTTAGATATGTTGACGGCGTATTGTCAATTAACAATTATGGCAAATTCCATTCTTATGTCGATACGATATATCCTAGTGAGCTTTAGATAAAGATTCTGGAACATCTGTTTCATATTTGGATATGTTACTTGAAAAGACGTCAATGGTAATCTAACAACCAAGCTCTATTATAAACGTGCGTGATGACTTTGACTTTACTATCGTCAAATTCCCTTACTTATGCAGCAATATACTAGTACTTTCATAACCTGCACACGGAGTTTATATATCTCAGATGATTCGATAAGCAAGAGCATACTCTACGTATGAACAATTTCTAAAACGATGTAATTTTTTGACAAACAAGTTGATGAAACAAGAATTTCAGAAGTCTCGTTTAAAGTCATCATTTCGTAAGTTATATGGTCGATACAATGATCTTGTAAGCAAGTACAATTAAACATTGAGTCAAAATGCTGACTAACGTTTTTTATACTAATAGTTAGTCCATTATTTATACACTGAATTGGTTGATTGATTGATTGATTGCATATTGTTAAATGTCCCTCTCGAGAATTTTTCAAACATATGGAGACGTCACCGTATGTCGGTGAAGGGCTTCAAATTTTGACCTATACTCGGCACTCAGGGCCATTGAGCAGTGAGGGATCTTTATCGTGCCAACGCCTGCCGCTGACACGGGGCCTCGGTTTTCATTCTCGATCCTAATACCCGCAACTTTCACTTCAAAGTGCTGAGCGCATGGCGAAGGAACAATTGCTACCTATTTTTTATCGACTTAGGTCAGTCGCGGCCGAGATACGAACTCACGACCTCCCGATCACGGAGCGAGCGCTCTACCGACTGAGCTACCGTGAACGATACACTGAATTGACGACGAATTTTTCCGTTATTTCCTGATTATGATAAGGAGCACATGGTGGGTGTGACCGGTCGGCAGGGGATGCTCACTCCTCCATGGCATCTGATCCCACCTCTGTTGTTTTGGAGGTCCGTGTTAGCCCTGCTTCTGTTTTGTATTGTTTTATGGACTTTTGATCTTGAATACTGTTCTTAATCTCCAAATGTTTTATTGCTAAAGACTGCGAAGTGATTCCAATGAATCATTTGTCGAAAGCATTAGCTAAAAAGAAGAAATTCAGCATGCAACTGATGAAGTATCCCCATTAAATGGTGGTCAGGCATGAATGTTCTGGTAAATGAGGACATCAAATGATTGCATTGAAATTCTTTTAAAATATAATCAAACCTGGTTCAGTTGTTCCAGCTATCCGGGCAGATGTAAATACACCTGAAGTTAGAATTAACAAAAGCATTCCTAAAACATCACAACAAGGTGCTGGAATAGAGAAACAGATAAAATTATCAACGTATTTTACACGGCAAAAGTGACATTCAAAATAATATTAGATAAATCCAGAAAATTCCTCTCTAAAAATTGTTGTTTTCTATTTCTGTTATTCAATGAAGCCCCTCGAAAGATATCCAAATCTGCAGTTTTCCATTAAAAAAACACCTCTCTTGGATATCTCTACATTCTTGCTGGTAAGTGAACCAGCTTTAACTTCTTACATGTATTCAACGTGTTTTTGATAATCTTAAACCTCATTGAGTTAATTAAACCATGCAAGTATATTATTTTCTTTATACACAAATACATGTACATGAGTTTTAGCAGGATATCACATTCTATATTTTACCTTTTAATAAAATAATTAAATTTGAGAATAGCGGATATAAAACATTAAGTCGTAAGGAATGACGATTTTTACCCACCTTATATGTGCCAGTTCACAAGGAACCTATCTTGTCTACCAGGTATCATTTAAACCTGAGTGTTTTTATCTCCACACCAACATTAAAGAAAACTTCTACCAAATCATTTTCTTTCAATAAAGTCACCAGTGAAGAAATATTCCAATGTCAAAATAATTAAAGCAATTGGTCAAAATGTAAACATTAATTTTTTTTTATTGGCAGCTCAAAAAACGTATGCATATATAATTAAAGGGACTGGCATTGCCTGACTCGGGGTAGTTATAGATAATTAAGTTCTGGATAACTCCTCTTATAGATATACAAAACAACTAATTCAATTGAAAATAAATACCAAAGAACTCGATTAAAATCAAATCGGAGCTTATAATTGTTAAATTATTTTTTTCGTTGGAAAGCTTTACATGCAAGAAAGTAAGGAATAAATAACAGTAAAGTATCACAGTCTTACTACATTATTTTACAATTTTGAAACATTATAAATTTATTATTCATAGAATACTGCTAACTTTTATAATGAAAAATGTTTAATTATTTGTTATGACAACTAAAACAACATACATGTAAGCATAATAACCATAACAAAATAAAATTATACACAATCAAGTAATAATTATATAGCTTATACATTATGATAATAAAAACACTTTAAACGAGGGCTGTTCAATAAATAATGTCCTCAGTGCTTGGAAAGAAGCAAGACGCTTTTCAATGATTTAGTCTTAATGAATTAACTTAAATATTCTCGTTTGATAAAAACACATGCCATGTCCGTAACATTTTTATCCAATATCTGATTGTTTTTAGCGCTCTTTTTTGAGTATGGTCCTTCGTATACTGGAATATGGCAGATCCTATGATTTAAAAATTTTTTTTTAGATATACTTACACGCTGAAGTTTTTACTTATTTTTCAAAACATAGGGTGACCTTTGAGTTAAAAGCTTTTTTACTGTCAAATGTTTCTTTAAAATAGTGTGATGAAAAGTGGTCACATAAAATGATATCAATTCATTAAAGTTTAAATCATGAGAGAAAGTCAAGCTTTATGTCATATGATATCTGTGTTGTATGTCATAGAGTTCAGGACATTATTTATCGAACAGCTCTCGTACATGCAATGCCTTAAAAATGTAAATCAAGAAGATTAACAAAGACTGTTTTTTCAAACAGAAATTATATTTTCAGCGTAGTCGAGAGAACTGTATTGTTAATTAAATAATTATTAGTATACTATGCAAAATATTCTGTCATCCAATTAACAATATATTATACATGTATATATCCTAATACTATACAATTATTGCTGTTTTTGAGGTCAATACGATGATTTAGCCATCTGAGGAGTACAATATTCACCGAGCCCGAAGGTGGCTAAATCACCTTATTGGCTGAAAAAAAAACAGCACTAATTGTTTTATCATATGATTCAATGATTACACTTAAATGATACAAGTCATTACTTACTGCATATTGTTCTAACCAATTGCAAAGAGAGAAGCAGAGTTTCAATGTAAATAAACCTCACCAGTCGCATTAATTTGAAATGTTTTAAATCTATTTTAGTTACCATGAAAGAAATAAAATAATGCCTGGCACTTTTATATGGTAGATTTTGAAAAGATGGAGGATTATCAGGGAGATATAATTATATGATAGAATAATACCTATCATTCCGATTGGCTGAGATCTAACTATGTAGAAAAAATACTACGGCATATTTACCTGCATGTGAGTTCCGGGTGAATATTAGGATTTATTTTCTCTATATTGATCTAAAAATAGATCGGAAAATTCCAAAATGATACAAATAATTTTAGAAACACCTACTATTTACTTTTACTCATGTTTACTCATAAACGTAACATTAGGCGAATATATTTTGGGTGGTGATCGTAAGTGTGTGTCTGGGGGGGGGGTGTTGCTGACACCCCCTTCCCCCTCCGATACTTTTTCTAAACAAACGTTTTTCCTTTTTAAGGTGTCTTTTCGCCTTTATAATCCTCCTTCCTTTCAAAATCTATCAAAGGGGCTTCAAAAGAGCCTGACAGTATTGTTCTTTCATGACAACAATCTACAATATAACGTTTTCTACAATGAGGCATGAATTTTGTTTCGAGACATAAAAATTAATTTGTAGCATTCAAAGACAAATCAGCATTTGCTGTAGCTCTCAGATCATATACAAGGTGGAAAAAATCTGGGCTATCATTCATATGTCCTGTAGATAGATCATATTTATTATTCCTGGTACGGATGCAGGGAAAATGTCTTTGGATGATGGAAGGTGATTCCAAATAAACATAGAAATGCGTTCTATTATTGAGCAGAGCTGAATGGCGCAGCTTACTAAAGAGTTGCTTGGAAATCACGTCTAGAGGATTAGAATGGTCTTCATTATCGTTTACAAGGTTTGCTGTCAACAGAATCATGATAGTGTTAAATTTTAATTCCACGTTGGCAATACATTCTATTGAATTATGGCAGATATCTTCTTGGAATTGGTCAATGGTGAGAAAATTTATTCCCGTATGATTATCTAGTTCTCTGATCAAAGTTAGACCAACTCCTGACAGAGCCACCACAAAAATCTCTTCGACCGACTCAACATGCTCAAGGACTTCTAGGAAATCAAAAAAATATTTGGACAATTAAAACAGGTAAATATGGCATCAAAAATATCGAATGTTATTCGGCCGAGAATTGATATCTCTTCGGCAAGTTCTGTGACTGTTGACATACATAAGTCGCATGTTGACATAAATGTCTTGCATGTTAACATAATTGTGTCGCATGTTAACATATTAAATACATGTAAGTCGCATGTCACCATAATTATGTTGCATCTTGCATGTTTGATGTCAGAAACTGGTGTTAATACTAGTAAGTAAATTTACCCATACTAAAATTATTTTCTCTAATAAGATTGGAAACCTATAAGCTACGTACATGTTACACAATTTTCTTGCATGAAGACATAAATAGCTTTCATGCATGTTGGCATATTTTGAAATTTTAAAACATTTGATTTGGCATTCAATTTCTATATTAGAGATTGGTATAGATAAGATTTGATCATTATAATTACCGTGTAAGACTATGGGTCTATCTTCAGATGGTTCTCTATTATTGGATTCCTCCCCATCCCCAGGTTCTCCTCCCAGGCAGCAACACAGTAAGTAAATACCGACCGTTGAAGCCACGATCACACCCAATACACTCAATATCACCACCCTCAGATCAATACGGGGTCTGTGTGGAATTAAAGTTGTGGGGAATTTTGATTTTGAAGGTGGTGGAGTTACTTTAACAATTTCTGAAATAGAGTAAAACAGAACCGGATTGTTTTCCGAGATTAGAATATTAAGCGTTTGTATAAGTTCCATAACTCTTACAACTTAACTTGATATTGGATTTGTATTCAATACCATGAAAGGGCATTAATTGTTCGTTACTTATACGTAGCTTGAACAAGTTTTAAATTTTATTCCATATTTCTCTTCCATTTGTTTTTGTGTCATCATAAAACGACTCAGCAACTCAGATTTATTTTGAATCTGTCAGTGTTTAATAAAATATACAATTGTTTGGAATGAGGTTTCTGTCTTATACCAATATCTTTGCAGATATTTGAAGAACCGGCGATCTCGACACGAAACTGAAAAATATTTAAGAAAATGATTGGTAATTTTTGAAATATAGAAATATTTTTTAGCATAATTATAAAAAATAATTTCATACATGTATTTACAATTTTACATCCATAAACTTACCAGTACATCATATTTTTGTGATCGAATCTTCATAGAGAAAAATTTTCCACAGGGTTTCTGAAGTCAATATTAAATGACCGTAAGCATGCACATATGCATGATTCATTACAAAAGAAAATTACTAGTAACTTTTGACATTTCTGTGAGATAAAAATGAAATAGCTTTTTTTTCTTCGCTTGTTTTTAACTGAAACCTTTTTGTTCCTAACTGCAGCAGAATTATGATAAAAGTAATCAAATCTATAGTGATACCTCAGTCCTTCTGCAGTATAAATACTTCTCAACATAAGTTTCATTGTTGGCTCCTCTCACTAATACTCTTACGAAAGGGTCCCACCTAAGCAGATATGCTGACTCCCTGCAGTCTTTCTCATTCCATTTGAAGGAGAGGCTAACATTAAACCAACTTCCATTTTCGTCAAATTTGTAATGAATATCGTGAAATTTAATGCACGGGCCACAGAGTAATGTATACGGATCTAAGAAAAAGATGTATATTTTGTTCAAATATAATTTTTATGAACATTATAAGATTACATTTAACGTGAGCAAGATGTACATCCTCACACACAAACACACATACCGGCACCTTTAATTACACATGTTCATAGACCCGTACCTTTGCAACACTGTCCGTTGGGCCCCAGTTGTGGTATCCAAGTAAACCCACCCTGACATCTATAGGGGGCGGGGCAGTTATTAGATCCGCGTTGGCAGCTTACTGTGGTTCCATTCACACTCAAAGGGTTCCCCACTGTACAACTTTCTGATGCAATAACAAACAATTTAATTATTTTTGACACTTTAAAAACTCTAAAGGTGATTATGAGTTTTGCCCCTGTGACCTTGACCTTAAAGTTTGAATTTAAAAAAAAATTATTACATTTATAACTTTAAATTGGTCACAATTTATTAGCCAGAAAAGATACGACTTTCATATAACACAATAACACATGAGTATTACCTGTGACAACTTTTTAAGACCTTTCAATAAATACTATATTTTTCTACCATGTGACCTTGATCTTGAAGTTTGACCTACTTTTCAAAAATCTTAGGCTAATAATTTTTTTATTGAGAAGTTATACATGTAGCCTAGGGCTTTCATATTTGATATCTACATTATAATTATCCGTGACAAGATGTTTCCGAGCATATGATTTTTACTCTTAATTGACCTTGACATTCATGTTGGACCCAATTTTTAAAAAGTTTAACTTTGCTGATTACTTCTGAATGACATACACTGTACATGTATTAAAAGGCATTCATATATGACACAATATGCCTTAAATATTGACACCCCGTCTACTAGGACACCGAAAGCAGGGGATCACAATTCTTTGAATTTGCGAATACTTGTGCGTCATTTATGTAATGCATTGAATGATGAGAGTGCTTTTCATAGCTGGTCATAAGCATACTTGACGTATGTAATTTGCTATATACGTATAATGTTCGTAACGAATATAAATAATGCAAGCGATGAAATTGTTTGAATATCGCCCTTCAGTATATTGTTTCAAAAGCAGATTGTTGACATATTTATATACAATATAGTACTCACTAGAACTGGTTGTCCAAGCAAGAGAAAAGAAGACCAGGACTACATAGTTTGTTTTCATATTCATAATCCGTAAAGGCCACCATTTTTTTCACTTGTACTGGTTTGTTTAAGCCGATAGTCTGTTGTAAGGGTGCATAATGCATTCAGTAAACTTAATTGCTTTGTTCTTTTCACGGCACCTCGGGAAAAAAGAAAAAGAAAACATAACAATGACAAAGAAATAATGATAATATAGAACGTGTTCCAGTAATTGAAGAATACGAAGGGGACTTGTTAGTTCCAACTGTGTAACGTAAGAAGCTATTAAAACAAAACATTTATCATATCTATGTATTTGTATGTATGTATTACTTTTCGACACTTTTAAAATGGGGATTTAAATTTTGACCTGGTATTGCTGGTATGTTTTCTTTTTGTCTATATATACCTGACCATGGTATACTTTTTTAACGTCAGAAAATTATTTGACACTGACATTTGAAAGGTTGGGACCACTTGCCCAATTGGGATATAATTTAGCCCGTTTGGGATATAATATCCCAAATGGAATATAAATTTACAGTGCAAAAAATGAAGAAAAACAAATTTGGCAATAAATATCAAAAATCCGAATCAAAACACTTCAAAGGGAATGACATTTGGTTAACAAGTTTTTCCGTATGCCCATTATTTAGGAGACTGATCCCTCAGAAGTTCCATAACTTCTTGGGGATCAATCTAACAACCTGTAGGGTTGCAGAAAAAAACTTGCTTACCAAAAGATATTCCTTCTAAAGTGTTTTGATGCGGATTTATGATATTTATTGCCGAAATAAAAATTAATAACCCATCTTGGATATTTTATCCCAAACGGGTTGTTTGAGGAACACTGTAATATATACTCCCATCCAATGGTAATGATTTGGACTCAAAGGGGGAGGAGGGGCAACTTCCTAAACCATATCTGACAGATTGGAAAAATATAATTAACTGGCCAAAATTTCTTAGTGGCTCGGCCTTACAGGAAAAGAAGGAGCAACCACCATCTACAGGAAATTTTACTTATAATTGAGAAAATACTATATAGTCAGAAAAAATGGGGTCCCCGTATTCTACGTGACTGTTTTCTTTCATAATAGTTGTAGTTGAATTTGTTCTGCAGATGTGCATATACATGCGTTTGTCAGCTTTTATATATTGCATATACTGGTATACTTATTCCAAATTTGCATGTGATAACCATGCAAATCTCTGCGTCTTTTCAACATTGCGGGCAGTTAAAAAAGAATAATTATTATCAATCGTCATGAAAATAAACGCGATAGTAATGCATACTTTGAAAATAATAATAGTGAGTATAGTACAGTATAGTATAATCAGACTCTCACATATACACCTCCTCCCCCCTCCTTTCAAAACACACAAGCAATATGACATCAGTTATTTTTAACTTCAATGTTATTTTGATTAAATTCTCTTAAACATTATGATAATCCAGGCTTTAAATTATATTTGTTTTATTCTTTAAGAAAAATTATTTGAGATTTTAATTACGCTGCATATTGATCAAATTTACTTGCTAGTTTTATTAATAACCGTAAACACAGACTGAGTGAATGTATATGCTTATACAGAATCATGTGCATATTTCTACAAAATGCATTGATTATTTTTTTAATTTGAAAAAAATACTTAAGTTCAATCCAAATTTGTCTAAAATATAATGTGACAAAATTTAAACTTATAATATACAATACTAGTGTATATTATAAAATTAATGTCTTTTACATGTAATTGTTATAAATTACAGTAAAATGTCTTGTTATTATTAAAAATAACACTTTATTCTTTCGTATTTATCATAAATAATAATAAAATGTTTTATAATCATTGAAGCGAATTGATTAAATTATAACGAATACAATGTATGTCTTATTAAATGATTTGAACGTATTTGAAATATAAATAACGTATAGAATAGCTAAAGCAACCTTTTCAAATAAACTTCAACATCAGAGCTGCAGGAAAAACAAAAGTTATTAACTGGGTCATTCTCAAATTTTGTCCAGATTCCATCAACAGAATTCAGAGAAAATAAATTCTGAGAACTTAATATTTTAAAGTTTTATGTTAACAATGACACATCAGAGATGCGTAAATAATGCTGAAGCACTAAGAATTCTATCAACATTTACTATAAAATCCACTATAAGTACATGCATCCAACAATAAATGTCCATGGTGTTACTTACTTAGAATTAGCAATAAAATAATGAATTACAAAAACTTAAGGTTTCTAGAATCATAATCTAAACATCCTGATAAAAGATATTCTATCGAAACACATTGAGCGTTCTTGAGAGAGAAATTTTAGATGACATGAAGCTTAAAGTTGATAAAATCATAAAATTTGGTTATTCTTACATATATACCTTAAGCATATGTCATTTTACCTCAGCATGAAACACTGGCTTTGCAAACATACTTCGTATTAGAAGACAGCAGGATTGTGTAGCAGTTTTTGACAAAATTGTGGAAAGATTTAGAATATAAATTCAGGAAAAATGGTTGAGTAACACCAAGGACATTTCCATAACACAAAGGACATAAAAGTAACACAAAAGACATTTTGTTCAAACGTTAAGAATAAATAATAAATTTGTTCCCCTTCCCCTGCAAAAAACACAACAATGGCATTATCTAATAGATGTTAATGAAAGTATATGATTTTAAGAAAAGAAATGCTTTGGATTTCATTTCTTTTTACATTTGGAGTCTGACAAGTAACACCAATGATTAAAAAGTAACAACATAGACATAATTGTCCAATTATAAAGATACGTAAACATCAACAAAAAATAAATATAAGTTATGCATGAATAATGAAGAATTACTATCATAGGACCTAGAATCATTGATCGATACATGTACAAGTATTTGTATGTCCAAAAAGATGTTGTAACACCAAAGACAAAAGATAACACAAAGGACATCTCATTTTATTTGTTTTGTTTAACATACAGCCTACTTCCACACTGGGCTATCTATTTCCTACCTACGGTATGTGGAGGACAAATTATAACCAAATCATCACCTTTGTTGTACTAATATTCATCTTTTACAGTTTTTTGGTCATATTTAGTTTTTTTTTTTTAATTTTCATAACTGCTTTGATCATTACATGAAGTTCTGATTGTCTCTTTCCCAGTGTTTTCGCATTTTTATCTGGTTTCTTTTCCAGGGTCTCATTGTTTTCAGTATTTTTATTCGAATTTTTCTCCAGGCAATCTGGTTGCTCTAGTTTCTCTTCATATGTACTTTTTTGTCAGCAGCCTTTCCTTTTTCATAAATTATTTGATTTTATGTTGAGTGTTGATCAGCTGCATAAAGAATACTTGTATACATTTGCATAATGCCTATTTATTGTTTGATATAAATTCCTAGATATGCTGGGAAAGTGTGAGATCCATATTAAGTACTGCCTCTTCTATAATGTCCACTCTTACTTCAGCTGCTCAGACTCCATTTCAAAAGCTTTAATATACTTCTATAGTGTAAGGTTTACAAACAATTTCCAACCTTTACGGGTAAAATCAATTAGACAAATAGGCATGAAGAGCATCTTCATCTACATTCAAACAACAATTCATAATTGGTGACAGATGCATTTTTCCTCTGAAATATAATCTTTTAATATCGCTTTTGATAGTGAATAAAAAAAATTGTAACTATTTCATCGTCGGACATACTCATTCAATGCTAGAATAGTCAAATGTTCTCTATTGATGTTACTTTGAAGGTGTCTGGAGACCTTGAATCTTTCACTTGTCTGTCTGTCTCTTTTTTGCAACTTTTGAAAATTTTTTTTCTTCCAATATCTTCATCGAGAGAACGCCATGACATGGAATCAAAAGGTTTCAGAGTAAAAAATGTCATATATCATAAAATCCTGGATTTTTACTTTATTCCCTTGTGTTCCTGTACTTCCCTGGAGTTACCACTTTAACCATCTCATTTTTAAGGACCTCATTATATTTGATATAACTCAAATTGTACCATCTCCCCACAATTGTTTTTTTTAATAGATTGAACACAATTACGACTTCATATGTGGTATTTTTATTTCATTTTTCTATCTTAAATGCTTGCCTTGTCCCTTGTGTAACTGAATTTGTCTATAATGTTACCACAGTTGAGTATTATAGGGTTAAAAAGGGGTAAAGATGTATTTCATAAGAAATTTTGATATTTCAATTTACTCAAAATAAATAAAGACTCTCTACTCTACTGCTGAAGGAAGTATAAAGACAAAAGTATATTTAATGTAAATGTTTCATCATTTTGACGTCCTTGAAGTTACCAAATTTGTCCTTTGTGTTACACGTATCGTTTATTGAATGAATTTGTAGCATGTATAAAATATTATATGTAAAACATATGATCAGATGATACAAATATTATTGATATACTATTTTCGATAAACTTTATATATTATATTTTATTTTTAAATTGTAAATATTGAAGTTTCTCTACAGATTGTCCATAGAGTAATTAAATATGTCCTTCGAGTAACTTTTCCTACAGTAACAAAATGGACAGTAACGCCAGGGAATTACTACATCAAAAGTTACAAGTATAAAAGCAATGGCTGAATTAAAAAGATAGAGCACAGCTCCTGTATCATGTGTATTTCACTTCAAAGTCGCTCAATGCATCACACACATAATATATTAATTCATCTTCACATTATTTAAGTAACTCCAAGGACCTAAAAATAAATTACTCTTTCAACCAACCTCAACTGAAACCAAATATTGTGTCTACGAGGTGAAACACATGTGTTTTGTGTCTTTTTATATTTTGGCGGGTACAATATCTTTAGAAGGCAGCTGATGCTGAAGAGTTCCTTCAAGAAAAATAACTGTTACAGATAACTTTTATGTCTTGGTTACTCCAAGGACACGGCGAAAATCACAAAGTTTTTTTTAACGTTTATTGTTTAAAAAATTATATTCTTACTTTTTTCAGTCACCTTTTAGCATGTTTTTAAACAAAGTTAAGTATTTACAATTACATTAAAGGTATTTTATACTCCCAAATTATATTTACTGTCTCAATAAGGAGGGTTGAAAATTCACCCTCGGCGAAATCACAAGCAATTTTCTTTAATTTAACTCGTGTTGAAGGATTTTTTCAGCATTTAAATCAATTTTTAATCGTACTTAAATTTGTTCTCTTACTTTTAGGTCATTGTTAAGTTCATCGGCACAGAAAAATTTTTTTTTTTATTAAAATATTTACCAGAAAACTTGTGTAACTGAAATCTGGACATTTTTTGAGAATGACCCAACTAATTCTCGGCCAATTTGTTACTCTAAATAGGATTTGTAAAATACATCAGTTATAATGGGTCTGTGTCCGGACCTAAACAACCCCCACCCTCGCCCACCCACCAACACACAATCCTTTCCCGATTAAAGTCGGTTATAGCTCGAAAATGGGGGGGGGGTATTCTAGTGACGCTAGCGTATTTCAGCAGAGACATAAATAACATTAATGTCTCTGGTTTCAGCATATTGTTTGTATGAAGCATTAGCATTGTTAGATCCGCCACTATTACACTTCGTATTTTTCCGTTTAATCCCGATGCTATACGGAATCAGACGATTTTATTCGAAGCGCGGATAACGAGTTTGCGCATGTCCGTTTGCACGAATTCCTGGCGACAAAATAAACTAAACAACATGATACCAGAAAGATAGCAATAATGTAGTACAGGGAGCTAAAGCCAACAATATCTGAATATGAATTACGGGTAAATATGACATTATACTTATGCTTCAAGTATATAACGATTTCCATTTGCGTTTTGAAGCGTTGAAACAGACAAAACGTGTTGTGTTACCCTCTGTCAGAAACAAATTCAATACCTCTATTTATTTAATATTTAAAAGATCATAAAACTCGAATGGGATATACATCCCGACCCATTTGTTATAAGTGTTTATATCGAAAGATGTAACTATGATTTTAAGTTCCACTTGATTTCCCCCCCCCCCCCACATTGCATGATTTGGAATACATCTTTTGCCTAGGAGCATTGTTGGGGTAGGATTGAAATGGCTCACATGGTATTTTCTGGCTGTTTTGTAACCAGTACAAAATCTACATTTTCCTTCTGATAGTTTATTTTTCAGTAGGACAGGCAGCATTGTAACATTCAGTCAGGTTGTCACGATATGATACGTATCACGATTCTACAACACGTTACAACTGTGTATCACGATACAATTAAATATGCAGTGTAAAGCAGAAAATAGTTTCTTTTGTTCTGTATAATGCCAAAATACAGGTAAAACAGTATAACAGCATGTGTATAATAGCAATTTGTTGTATATTTTGAAAAAAAAAAACTCTTTGATTAATACTCAATCACTTACTAAAGAAATTAAATTTAAAAGATTTCCAAATGCCAGATTTAAATGCCCTTAAGACATATAAAATGCTGATTCCTTCCACCACGCTCATTTCGCTTTCGGACCACAGGCACTTGATTTGTATACAGGACACCGCTAGTTACAAGTAGGGGTGCCCCTTAGGTCACTGATCCAAATTGGAAACTAACCCTGTTTCGAACACCATTTTTAAAAGCTTTATTGTAAAGTAAAAACCTACTTCCGGTATCATGATTCCAAAATGACAATATGATATGCGTATCGTTGAGACACAAGATCAATACCATCGATATATCGCTGTATCGTTACACTATAATAAAATTAGGGAATAACTGTCTTCTAATTTGGTATTTGCGATCAATAATGCTGATTTAAGGATGTACAACACACCTACCCCCAAAAATTCCTGTCGTTTAATTTTCGTTATTTTTATATATTTAGTACATGACTATATCTACTGCATGTACGCATATTTTGGACAAAATCGTTCGAGTGGTTCTTGGACAGGAACTTCCGAAAGTTACCCCCCTTTAGTTGTTTACAAGGAGAGAAAATTTTTAATCAATGAACTACTTAAACCTTGATTTTCAATAAAACCAGATTAGATATAAATGTCAAATTTCATTGATTTATTCCTTTAACCATTTAACACAAAAACATAGTCATCTTTTTGATATACATATCATCAAAATAATTTTTAAAGATCTTAAACTGAAAAACTATGAATTTTCTAAGCCTTGAAAATTGCGTATTTTTCAAATAAAAATTTTTTTGGTGAAAAAACCTGTCGTTTAATTTTGGTAAAAAACTTTCTTTAGGTAGCTGGTAGTAAAAATAATCTTCATAAATTTTTGTATAATTTTTGTTCGACCAGTTTTGATTTAATAGCGAAAAATTACCCCCTCCCCTTTCTCAATAAATCACGTTCCCGCGCGTCTTTCAGACGGGGTTCGATCACTTTGTTATATGAATCTACTAATACACATTAAAAAAATTAAATTTGAATATTTTTTTTGCTTCACAAATATATTAACTTACAAAATTAATTTAAAAGTTCTTATATGTAAAGCGTATTTAAATACAGATTTTTAGGCAATTTTTGAATACCCCTGTCACCCCCACCCCTTCCTTTTTTGCGTCGCAGACCATTAGCGTTTGACGAAACGTCGTTTACAGTGCAAATATACTGGTATTTCGTCAAGAATCCCGGAGGTATGCATTAGTTTTTAAATTCATGAATGCAGAATAAATATTGACTACTCTTTTTATATGTATCAGGAAAAAATTACTGAAAGATTTTAGTGTTTAGTCCATATACGTATGTGTTATGCATTCCAGATCACATGAAACCTGGATACGAATTCAAGTTTTGTTGAACTTGAATATGTTGATTTTTAATTTTATTTCTTTAATTTTATTCATAATAAAAATGGTGTATGTTCAACTCTTCTGTGATATAAATGGAATAATTGTAGTTTCTTTCATGTCATTATTTTAAACGAGACAGTATGTGGCCGTGGGGATACATCGACATTTGCATTAGATCATAGATGTACATACACCCCTCATATATATTGTACGCATTTCTTTCAATGTCGTCGCTTCTAAAGTTAAAATGAAAATTCCCTATTCGTCCACATTAACTTCAAAATATCAAACATTAAACTCTTCATCTATTTCAATTTATATCAAATCCCACATTGATATTTTTTCAAAATCTTATAGGCTACGTTTTGTTTTGATTCGAGGAAATGCGAACCGACATTGTTGACAGAGAGTCAAAGTTACGATTTGCTGCAAAAGAATATTCATAAATGCAGATAATTTCAGTACAAGTGAACAATTCTTTTCAATGCTATACTTACATTGTGTATATGAGGTCTATAGTATTCAATTGTCGGATTTATCAGGTCTTACTGTAAATGTATCTGATTCTGTGGAAAACCGTGAAAAAAGGGAGGAAAATAAACATCTCCTACATTTTCAGAGTTGTTCCTCTTTGAACAGTAAGGGTCTGAGAACAACATTGATTTTACATTGTAAAAAGTTTATTGTTTATTTATTGTTGTTTTATTCAAATAAAGAAGAAAAACAATATTTATATCGTGTATGCACAAATTGTAATGAAGACCATTAATCGGAATGTTATATAGCCAATTGTACATATTAATGAGAATTTCGGCAATGTAAAATAAATTTTTCAGAATAAAAAAAAAATGCTGCGCTTTGATCAAAATTACAATTTATTGTATATAAATTGAAATGAAATAAACATTAAAGAATGTCTTGCTTTTTACGGAGTTTAATCGGGTTAATTAAAAAAAATACTTCTTGATTGAGTATGGTACGCACAATCACAGCCAAGCCCCATATCCCAATTTTCTTTCATGATTGATATACATCGGGATCGTTTTACTCGTCAGTTTGACGCTTTATTTTTTACGTTAAACTTGACGTCACGTCAAACGTTCAATTGAAATCGCAAGAGTTATCTCCCCCAGTGTGTTGTACGTCTTTAATGGTCACAAACTGAGTTTTATCAGCGACAGTTATTCCCATTCTAATGCAATCCATGCATTTTGTTTGTTGTTTACGTCTTCTTTTGTTGAGTTTCGTTATATAAAATATGTCATGGAGCTAGGGCTGGGCAATAATATCGATATTTCAATATATTGCAATACAATGACAAAAAATATCGTATCGCAATACGAATTTATAATATCGATATATTGGCAATATGCTTAGATTAAGGAATTTTGACATTAAATATAAAAACTGACTTATAAAAAGTTTGTTATTAAACCAAACAGTAAGTCAGAAGTTGTTTTTGGGAACATTTCAGAGCATAACTTAAATGAATTCAACAAGATTTTTTTCTGTGTTGGTTACTTATCATAGTTATGAACATTCTGCATGTAAATTAAAGTAAATATAGTAAGAAAATGCCATTTTTCTTACATTGAAAATATTGCAATACATATCGCAATACAGTTATAAATATCGCAATATATCGCAATACGAAAT
>NW_026920339.1:0-16660 GCF_032062105.1 Saccostrea cuccullata
TAAAATATATATCCCAGTTATATCTCAATAGTACTTATACGACAAAGTATTGTATCTCTATGCATCGAATTGACAGGGTATTTATACAGTAATATAAATCTAGAATATTCTAGAAATTGTTAAAACATGATATCACTGGAACAATCTGGACATACACAAAATTTAAGAATGTTCTAGATCAAATGACCAAACATGTTGACCACTCTGGAATATTCAAGAAACTTAATGTTACTAATAATATACATGATGAAACAATACACATCTCACAACAGTTATATCAAGTGGATGGTATTTTAACAAGACAAAATTTGCTGAAGATTGTGTTAAATTTTATTTTATATGTATGAAATGTTTAATTGGATAATTATACAAATACAGATTGAACCGTTTGAATTATTTGAACCTTTGGTAGGGACAAATAACTAAGGAAATAAAGTTTGAACTAGATATTTTTTTCATAAGGCTATCTTTAAAAAAATGTTTGGTCTCCTTCTCCCGACCGACTGTCAGTCAACAAATATGTTGACATTTTCTTGAAAAAAAAGATTTTCCCATCTTTTTACCGTCCCAAAAAATTTACCCTGTGTCGGGAGCGGGCAAGCAAACATTATCTTAAAGATGGTCTAATTCATGTCTGTTACCCAGGTGGATTTTGGAAGAAAAGTGGCGATAAAAGCGATAAAGACAAAAGGTTTGGGTCATGTGCCATTTGAGGAATGGGTGAAGAAATATGTAGTCAGATACAGTGACACTACATCAGCATGGAAAACCATATCAAACGTACGTTAAAATCCACGTCTTTTCTATAACACTGAAATGGCAATATTGCTGGCAAAATTCAGTTAGAAAGAGGATGAATGAACTTGTAACTAATTCGATAAATACTAACAAATTTATAAGGGAAAAAAATCAAATTTAGGAGGTGTTTAAAATTTTTAAATTATGATATTTACATCCATGACCTAGATATTTGAAGTATTTTTTAATTTTTTTAATATTGCTGATAAGTTTTAAATGAGAGGAGATTAGCGCATTTATATTTGACATGTGAATACTACGGAGAAGGCTAAAATAGGATTTGCTGGCTACCAAATTCCTTTGGGATTTGAAATCTGCAGTAAATAATTGCGTCGATCCCAAACATTGATACACCGAAAAGGGGGTACAATTCTTTGAGTTTGAGTTTGCTTGCACAATATACATGTAGATTTATAGATCAAAAGTTATGGTCAAATTGGTCAAAGGAAATAAATAACCGCTCTGAAGCTGACACAACTGTTTACAGATATCAAACCAAGTACACAACTATTCTCTTCGAAGTAAATTACCAATAATTCTTTATGGAGTAATGATATGAAGGCCTGTTGGAGACCACATTTTTGATTTAAATCTAAGTTTGCCTTAGACCAAGAAATAAACATAGAAAGTCTATAGTGCCACGAACCACACATGGGAATTACATAATTTCTATGTGTTTTTCAAAACATATAGTCGACATTTAATTTTAATTTTTAATAAATTTACAGTAAAATTTAATTTTTTTGAAAGTTCATTTTTGTATACATCAAAAACTAGAAAATTAGAAATTTTCAAAATTGATACAGGTAAATTGAAGAATGAGACAGCAAACAAAACAGTGAAATAAATACGAAGTATTTTGTGACACGAAGGGATCGACAATGCTACTTTATATTGTCTTTATGAAATGATTGTTTTCATTTTGAAGGAATTTAATGCTAATACTGACCCAACGACAGTGGTTACAAATAAGCTTCCACAAAATGTTGAAGCACGCTATCTACGACTATACCCCACCAGCTGTAACAAATATTGCAGTTTACGCTTCGAAGTCGTTGGATGTGAAGGTAATTAGATATTTGATTGTCCTAAAAATAAAATATCCATTGTTAAAGTATTCTTTAAAAATGTACATTTTTATTTCAAAGTGAAAACTACAACGAAAGTCCATACTACACACCAGCTTTCAACGCCTCTTCTTACAACCACCACGTCACCGACAACCCAACCATTACCCCCACCTCATTCAACGGCGTCCACTTCCTCAACAGCGTATATCACAACAAAAGATACCTGTCCATGTATGTGTTTAGGAACCCATAACTCTTCACTAACAACTGCTGATTTGGAAACAAAAATAATTAGTATTATTCAGCATTTGACCTTACCAAGAAACACTACATCCAGCTATCTAAGAAGTAAAATTTCTGTTTACGACACCAGACCAGAGGTGGTGTTTGTAGGCTCTGTTGGAATAGTTTTCTTGTGTTTTATTGCCGCTTTGATTGTACTGCCCGACTCTTATAAATGCTTCGTACTGCTGCATCGACAATCCAGGAAAATAAGATGTAGAATGTGAGCTACCAGTGTCTGACTGATTTTTATCATTATATATTTTTAAAGAACAGGTATCTGCAGGAAACGGTCTGAATGTTTCAATAATCGCTCACAAAATATCGCTCGTATATAATTTGAAAGACTGAAAGAAACTTGAACAAATTAAAGTTAATAATTTTTGGACTAGGTGATATCTTTCTAAAGGAATGTCATTTATTTCTGTAGTGATAACACAAATACCCTTTAGCTATTTCTTTGTAAAATCAACACAAGAGACGTAATATGGTTATTGTAAAGTTAGAGTCCACTGTATTTATGAAAAGCTTTTAGATATATTTTGTTACATGATGTAGTCAGGTCTTCCAAATATCTATTGGAATTCCTTTGGGTACCAATTGTGCCTCGTTATGAGTAGACTTATTTTTTATTTATGTGAAGAGAATTTGTCCAAAACCTTATACGTGAAAAGAAGAAACCTCTTGCTGTGACCCTCAAATCGAAATTTAGATATAACGACGACGTATTGTCAGTTAACAATGGTTATTTTCAATCTTAAAGGCAGAGATTTTTAGCACCGCCTTCAAAAATACCTGGTTTGGGTAGCCCTGTCAATCAAGTGCATGAAGGTCCATCATTGGATGCTGGAACTTGATTGACATTTACTTACTGGTCCCTGGGTATACCCTGTACACCTTGTAAGGGACTTGTAGGGACCTTCAAATTAACTTTTGATCCTTTGACGTTTACCGAACATGGTATAGAAAAACTGCATTACTATGAACAATTTTTGCTTGGTGATATATGAACTAAAGATACCTTTAGTATCTAAAAAGATTATAATATAATATACATTTTTCAAAAAATAGAAAAACTTTTTTTTCTAAATGAAATTTTGATTTTAATTTTAATATGCTAAACGGTAATGCTAAAGTGGAAATGTTATTGATTAAGTTTAGAGCAGCACTGTGTGAAGTAATTAAATTTGGAAAATATTCATAAATGTTTCTAATCATGGGTTGTTTATATTTTCCTTTGTTATTCAGATTTCATTCAGAAGAATTTAATTTACAAGCAATCTTATTGTGACAAAGCCTTATTATGATATCATGGATAAACTAAAAAAGATTTTTAATGAAATGTAGTTAACTCGACTTTCTTTTTTAAGAGATCGGACCCTTCCCTGGGGATAAATGAATTAATTAGATAATTTGGTTGTTACTGGCGGTTTTAATTAACACATACACTTACATCTAAAATAATCATTGTTTTAATTTTTAAATTTATATTATGATATCATAGTATTTTTTTTAATGGGTAAGGTGTTTTTAAATATTCAAAAATAAATCAATATACTATTAGATTATTTAGACTTTCCTTACAACTTTTCACTTCTAATTTAAAATTGTCTCAAAATCCCCAACAGTTTGACATCTGGGGTATTTGACTGTGTATTAAATCACTTCCTGTGTATAGTGATTAGGAGGCAGATGACCACAGGTAGACTGCTAGCCACCAAGGCATTCACACCTGTACAAAATGAGCCCCTCCCTCACCTGGAATTTACCACCCGGTAAAAAATCTCTGCCTTTAAAGTCATCATTTCGTACGTTCCATGGCCGATACAATGACCTTGTAAGCAAATACAATTTTTAAAATATATTTTACGTGTGACCGAAAGGGCGAGCGCAGTTATGTACCATTAAAAATCTATATACAATTTACACTTACAAGTGCTTCGTATTCTCGGTTCATTAAAAAAGAAAGAAAGAAAAAGAGAAGAAAACAAAACACTTCCCATAAATTTTGATCGCGATTCCGAACTTTTCGAAAGTTTTCAGAGCCGTTTAGTGACGAAAGTATGACGTCAAATAAAAAGTCCTGGTTACTTAGGACGAAACGATAGTTTTATTTCATGGAAGTTGCATTAAATCGTTTTTAACATTTTTTCACGTACGTTGTTGCTCTGTTTAAACCATGTTGTAATGCACCGCAAAGGATCATTTCCAGTTTGGAATATTTTTGCGTGGACTGATAAAAATTTCTTGGAACAATGTGCAGATTTTCAACCCGAATTTCTTCCGTTCGTACACGTTGTCTAAGGAGCTCGTTACGCGAAAGGCGCTTTTCGCCGCCTCCCTTCGCTCGCTTTTATAAATAAGTGAAACAAATGGAGATAACGAACAGTATTCAAAATCAAAAGTCCATAAAACAATAAAGCATAGGAGCAGAGCAAACACGGACCTCCAAAACATCAGAGGTAGTATCAGGTGCTATGGAGGAGTGAGCATCCCCTGCCGACCGGTCAAACCCGCCGTGTGCTCCTTGTTATGATCGGGAAATAACGGAAAAATCCATCGTCAATTCAGTGTATAAATAATGGAATAACAATTAGATTGAAAAACGTCAGTCGGCATTTGACTCAACAATAAGTTGTATTTGCTGACAAGGTCATTGTATCAACCATACACTTTACGAAATGACTTTCAACGAGACTGCTGGTATTATTGTTTCATCAACTTGTATGTCAATAATTGTGTTCGGGATGATCACGTGACTCGACCAGTATGGCGGTGTTTTGAATCTGCTCTGGAAAATTTGTGTGAAATCTGGGTATAAATGTGTTTTTAGTGTAATTTGAAGTTGAAAATCTACGAAGCAAAATCTACGAGAACTAGTTCTAGTTCTTATCCTTAAGAAATATAAAAACGGGATGTATGGATCCCCTAGGTGAGTTTTGATGTACTGCACTGTGTATTTCGCAAACAATAGAATCATTGAATAGTGTTCAGCGGTGATTCTTGAACGTGCGTGTCTACTATAAGGACTACCGTGTGTGTACTGTGTGTAATGTAACTGATCAGATAGATGAACTTATCATATGAAATCATGTCTGAAACATCGATGGCAGATACTGCGAACATACTATCTCAAAGTCATTCTGTTATGTACCCAGCTTATTGTAATGACGAATCTCAAAAGGCCCAGAAAGAAATTTCTCTTGGGACACTACACGAGCTTCTTTTGCAAATAAATTCAAGACTTGCAGTCATTGAAAACAATAACACATCACTTGACAAGAGGTTGTGTGAAATTGAAAATAAAATGACACACTTTCAATCTATAACCGATTCCATATCCACACTGAATGACAGGGTAAACAAATTTGAGAGTGAGGTCAAGGATGTGAAACAGACCGTGTCGTCCGTTGAAGCTAGTGCTCAGTCCATGAGTGATATGTTTGAGAATGTAAAATCCCACGCAGATCAAGACCTGAGAGCTATTCGAATTGAGACAGCCAATCTAGACAAGAAATTAACTGATGATATTACAGATTTAAGCAACAGTCAGCGTGAATTACATAAATCAGTGATCGATCTAAAGAGCAGGTCCATGAGAGATAATTTAGTGTTCACCGGAATTCCAGAAAACAGAGAGGAAAACTGCGAAGAAGTTCTGCGAGATTTCCTGAAAAACAAGTTAATAATTCATGACGAAATTCCCTTAGAGAGAGTGCGTCGGTTAGGAAAACCTGATGAGTACAGATCCAAGCCAAGGAACATTGTGGCAAAGTTTAGATTTATAAAGATCGGGAATTTGTTCGTAAACGTGCTTCACTCAAACCTAAGGGATCTAACATTAGGGTGAACGAACAATTTCCACCGGAGGTAGAGGAGAAACGGCGCAAGTTGTATCTTGTTATGCGCAAGGTCATGAAAAACAATAGACAAGAGAAACTTGTTGTGGACAAACTGTACATTGATGGCAAGATGTATGAACCCAGCGATACAGAGGAACACGTCAACTCCCTGAACTACCCCAACCAAAGGATGTCCGAGAGTTCCAGGAGCACGCCGTGGACGTCCGGGGCGCGCCGTGGGCCTGCCAATAATGACAATCCTACACCACCCCCACGGGGAAACAAACGCTTTGGGAAATCTTCGACACCGACGAAATAGGAGAGCGCGGAGGGCCAGAGGTCAGCAAACAACTCTATCAAACTTCTTAGTTTAAATGTGTGCGGAATTAAAAATAAACTCAATTATAGTGAATTTTTAGATCACATCTCCAAATTCGATATTATCGGCTTTACCGAAACAAAAACTGACGACGCTGATATAATTCAGATTCCAGGATTTACATTATTTATGAAAAATAGACAAAAATTGTCAAAAATTCGATCAGGAGGAATTATTTTAGCTGTAAGAGATAGTTTGGTTAGACATGTAAAAATATTGAGCACCACTTGTAAATATGTTCTTTTGGTTTCAGATAAGTAAATGTTTGTTTAACATACTGATGAAGATGCAATATTTGGTTTCGTGTACCTGCCTCCGGAAGGCAGTAAATATGCATCTGCAAATTGTTTTTTAGACATTGAGAGTGAACTAATTTCCATATCTAAAGACAGCAAATATGTGTGTTTAATGGGTGACTTTAACTCCAGAGTAGGCAATATGCATGATTGGTTTGAAGCTGATGATTTTCAGCTAGAATTACATAAATGTGAGGAATTTTTTAAGACAGCTATAGAGACCAGAACTATTATTTTTGATAACTTTAAGATTCCTCTCCATTGGATAGTACAAGATGTCCATGTTAATAATTTTGGATACAAAATGATTGATTTTTGCAAAAACAATGATATTTATATTGTAAATGGTCGTGTTGGCAGTGATAAATACGTGGGAGGTTTAACTTGTAAGGGTAGTAGCACGGTGGATTATGTGATTGCCACAGCACCTCTGTTTAAAATTATTCAAGATTTTGATATCTATGATTTCTGTAATTTGTATTCGGACGTGCACAAACCAGTTTCATTTTCTATTTTACCAGCGTTTTTCACAAAACACAGGTGTGAAGATATTGTTGAAAATCAGTCACGTGTAAAACTATGGTCACAAGACCAAGCAAAACATTTCCCAGAGAATGTGGATATATCTAAGGTCAAGGACATAGAGAATGAGTTAGATATTTTGACCAGTAGTACAGAAACAATTAACATTAGTAAAGACACTTTAAACGATGTTACTAATAAGTTATGTGGTATATTTTTTGTAGTGGTTTAGATTTTTATTTCATAGCCATCGTTTCGTAATTCTTATCTTACAAGTATTTGCTGGTATTTCAGTCTGATAATTCTATTTACCATTTGTTTTCAGTTGTTACTTACGTAAAAGTCCTTTATTATTTGTCTTTTATAAGTTAGGACATGAGTTGACATTCCACATGTTTTACTTTTTAAACAGGAAGTGTCATCCATGTTGGCAGTCTTTCCGTAGTACTTTTGATACCTGCGTTCTGATTGGTTAATTTAGCTTTTAGGATCTTTGATAGTCATTGGCTTTTATTTTGGGCCTTGTCAGGGTATTTAAACCCGTGTTCGTGTAGTTTTCTTCACTTGGGTTGGGGAACACAGCCTCATGGTTAGTTCCTCTTTTCTGTGCTAAGAAAACCTTATGGTTTATGAGCACTATTTGATTAGATACTTAGTGGACTAAGAAAACCTTATGGTTTAACAAGTTCTCTAGGTTTTGGCTTAGATTTAGTTTCACGTTTTTCACATGTTAGGAAACAGTTAGGATGTAGGGTATTTAAAGTAAATTTAGTTTCCCTTTCCAAGTCCTGCCTGGTCTAAGGATATGTAGATAACAGGTTTATTTTCTAGAACCACTATTTATTACTTATTTTTGGGTGTTGTTTATTTTCTGGGTCAGTTATTTTTAGAGCCTAGAATTAGTATTGATATTTCCAGTTTAACTCTAGAGTGTTGATAGTGTCATATTGGGTGATGTAGCTCATTCCCTTTACATTTTTTTCATCTCTTTAGAATTTTTCACCTTTTTGATAAGTATGGTAGCCCAGTAGGGACATAGATTATTTTTCATAGTTTTGCCACATTCCTCCCATTTTTCAATTATTTATTCTTTGAGATTATTATCATTGAGATTATAGAGATTCATTTTTCAGATTAAATTACATTTTTGATAAGGCTTTATTTATCCTGTGCCATTTTCAAAGACTTTTCTGTTTGTTAAATTTTGATCATTATTTATTATTTGTTATCATTTACAACGGTTAATTCTCACTTTATTAAATTGATAAAACTTACAACTGTGTTTTCATTTAGCGTTGACCATAGTTCAGAAATCCCCTTACCTGGGTTGATCATTGATAACTGGAGATAGTTTACTCCTTTAAGCCGAGTTGGCTAGTAACTTTGGTAATTTATACACTGAAGAGTTCTACTTCCGGTTACATAATTTTTGGTGCCGTGACCAGGATTTCTGAATAGAAACCATGGCTTCGCTAAATTCAGATTCTGATAGAGTAGGAAGAGCTACATCAACCCCTAGAGCTGATAGGTTAAGTTCTAGTCAAGGTGCTAGACCTAAGCTTATGTCAAGAGTCAAACAGCCCTCTTTGTCCTCTCCTGTGAGTGAGACTAATATGCATGAGAGTGAGCTAGATACTAGCATGAGTTTACAGGTTTCAGATTTACAACAATTGTTGCAGGACCTCACTACAGACGTTGAGAAATGTAAGCATGAGCTTGAGGAAACTCTTCGACGCAAACTCCGTGTGTCATTTGTTGAAGGTAATGATAGGGGCAGGCAAGCAAGTCAGAATGAAGTTGTAAGAGAGACAGTGACACCCTTAGATAGAGTGAGAGAAACAGAGAGTTTGAGTACCTCACCTGCACAAATAAACTTTGCACAGAGAGACAGAAGTGAGAATCTCAGTAGGTCACAGACAAATATGTCTACACTGCCCAGTACCCTTGTAAATCTTGGTAGACCTAAACGTAGAGAAAAAGAACCAGACAAGTTTGATGGTAGAAATGTAGCATGGCAGGATTACTTAGTTCATTTTGAGCAAGTGTCTAATTGGAACAATTGGTCTCATGAAGAAAAGTCCCAGCAGCTAGTTATGTCATTAAGGGGGGAGGCACAGAAAATTCTAGGTGACCTTTCTCAAGAACAGAGAAAAGATTATGACAACTTAACATCTATCTTATCTAGTAGGTTTTGTCCGAAAGAACTTGTAGTTGCACATAGGGTAGACTTTAGGTCACGTCTTAGAAAACAGAATGAAAGCCCTTCAGATTATGGTTTTGCGCTTAGGAGGTTAGGAAACTTAGCTTTTCCAGATATGGCTTATTCTGATAGGGAGATAGTTGTTTTAGAGCAGTTTATGAGTGGAATTGGGAATTCAGAAATTAGGTCTCATGTCATTTTACATCATCCTAAGACTTTAGAGAGTGCCATTTCATTAGCAACAGAATTTGAGGCAGTTAAGGGGCCACAACTCTCCATCACTAAGCCAAGTGTAAATAGTGTTAGGACAGATAATGAAACTACACCTGTAAAGACCCCTGATGAGTTATCAAGTTTAGTTCAAACTCTAGAGAAATGTGTTAACAAAATGGCCAATAGTTATAGGGGTGGTAAAAAACAAACAGGGAAAGTCATAGAGTGTTACAAATGTCATCAGTTAGGACACACAGCCAGATACTGTCATACACAAAACAATAGTGATAGGGTAGAGAAAGATAAGACACCCCCTTCTCACACACCATCAGTTAGGGATAAGGAAAACTTCCCGGGGTTACATTCGAAGCCCACAGTGTGACCCAAGATTCTGTTGATAGTAGGGCTACTCAGAAGTTAAGAGTTAGTTTGCTTCAGAAGTCATGTTTAAGTGTAGGCTGTACTGTAGGAGAACATGTAAATAAGTTTTCAGGCGACACTGGTTCTCAGGCTTGTTTGGTAGGCAAAGATGTTTTCATGTCTTTTGAGAATAGACCCCCTTTGAAACCTTGTGTTTTGTCATTAACCACAGCAGATGGTAGTGCTATGAAAGTTTTAGGGAAAGTTGACTTAGAGTTTAGGATAGGAGATAATTTGTTTTGTCATGAGTTTATTGTTACTGAGTTAGGAGATTTGTGTGGAATCCTTGGGATGGATTTCTTGGAGAACAATGATGTGACAATTCAAGTTTCTAGGTGTCTCATGTTGATAGGTGGTCAGCATATTCAGTTAGAGAGGGAGACAACTCCTATTTGTGCTAGAGTCAAGGTAGCTAAGAACATAGTTATTCCCCCTGATTGTGAAGTTTTTGTACCAGGGTATGCTGTAGGTGATTTGGGAAATGCTTCTGTAAATAATTTGTTTGAGCCGTTCAAGTTTTTAAATCAAAAGGGTCTGTTAGTTGCTAGAACTTTAGTGAATCCTGACAAGATTTTATTTTCTGTTGTAAATATTTCAGACAAGGCTGTTAGGATCAATAAACACACAACAGTGGCTTCTGTACAGCAAGTTGACATTGTAGAGTCTGATAAGTCTATGAGTGATCTAGATTCTGTAGAACTTCCTGAACATTTGCAATCATTGTTCGATAGATCTTGTGAGAGGTTATCTGAAAAAGAGAAATCTCAGTTGTTAGAATTACTGATACAGTATCAGGATATTTTTGTTGGACCTGATGGTAGATTTGGGAGACAAATCTTGTGAAACATAGTATAGATACTGGTGATTCTAAGCCTATCAAAATCCCACCTCGTAGGCTACCTTATGCTCAGAGAGAGAAATAGTAGAGAAGGAGATTTCAAAGATGCTCGATAATGATGTTATAGAACCTAGTGATAGTCCTTGGTCAGCTCCCTTGTTGTTAGTTGCTAAGAAAGATGGTTCTTGGAGATTTTGCGTAGACTATAGGCAACTTAACTCAGTTACTAAGAAAGATGCTTATCCTTTGCCCCGCATAGATGAGTCACTTGATTCTTTAGCTGGAGCTTCCTGGTTCAGTACATTAGATTTAGTTTCTGGGTATTGGCAGATGGAAATGTCAGATAAGGATAAACCTAAAACAGCTTTCTCACTCATATGGGCTTATTCCAGTTTAAAGTAATGCCCTTTGGCATGTGCAATGCCCCTAGTTGTTATGAGAGGTTAATTGAGTTAGTCTTAATAATCAGATGGGGGAAATGTTTATGTTATTTAGATGACATATTGTGTTTGGATGGTTTTACCAAGCTTTGAAAAATCTTAAGCTAGTTTTGATGACTCAGGTCGCAAATTTGACTTTGAAACCCTAAAGTGTGTACTTTTTGGGAAGTTATTTTTAGGTCATGTGGTGTCTGATAAAGGAATTCGTGTATCCTAGTAAAATTGACAAAGTTAAAAATGGCCTGTACCTAGTAATGTCACAGAGGTTAGAAGCTTCTTAGGGTTAGCAGGGTATTTTAGAAGGTTTATTCCTAGTTTTCCCCCCTTTGCAGCCCCTTTTAAAATATTTGACTAGAAAAGGGAAGAAATTTTGTTTGGGCTTCAGATTGTCAGAAATCATTTAGAAAATTAAGGAACTTCTTTGTTCAGCTCCTGTGTTAGCTTTCCCTGATGTACCTAAGCATCTTAGATACAGATGCTAGTTTGACAGGTTTAGGTGCTGTTCTATCTCAAGTGCAAAATGGCAGGGGGTTTTTTTATGCTAGTAGGACTTTGAATAAATCCCCAAATCAATATTGTACCACTTATAAGGAGTTATTGGCAGTAGTTACTTTCATTGCCTGTATAGACATTTCCTTTGGGGTAGACATTTCACGGTTAGAAAAGATCATGCTTCCCCTTTTGTGGGTTTAAAAACTTTAAGAATCCAGAAGGAATTTTGGCTAGGTGGCTTTAGTTGGAGACTTATGATTTTTCCATTCAACATGGCCAGGGAAATTTCATTGCAATGCTGATGTTTGTAAGAAGGCCTTCCAGTTATTGTAAGCGTGAGGATTGTCCTGATTGTATTTTGGGGATTGTGTGGATTCTGGTGGTCGAACAGGTGCACCGAAGCAATTGGACACTATTTTGTCCTCAGCCGCTAAGGTTGCTCCTGTAAACCGACCAATGGTTCAACTCGGCGGAGTCAGGGTCCCACAATTTTTGATGACAATGGTGATGATAGTTGTGATGTTGTACCTAATTGGTTGGATACTTTGGGCAGTTGATAGTTGGGAAATTGGCAACGAAAAACCTGAATTTGGCAATTTATTAGGTTAAAAAAAAGTTCCATTGTTAAACCCCCTAGGCATGTTGTTTTGGTGCCTCTCCTGACTTTAAAAAAATTTTGGGGGTTAAATTTAGAAGTCAAAGAAAACGTTTATTACAAGTGGAAGTCATTAGATGATAAGGGGTATTTGTTGTTGTTGCTCCTAGACACATAAGGTCTCAATATTTCATGAGCTGCATGAGAATAAAACTGCTGGCACTAGGTAGGGGAAAGTACCATTAAATCCATAAAGCGTAGGGTATATTGGCCTGGTATGTTTAAAATTAAACGTTGGTGTAGAGAGTGTGATGTTTGTGCCCGAGCAAAAGCTGGTCCAGGTCTTGGGAGGTCATTTTTATCAATCAGTCATAGGTGCTCCTTTTGATAGGTTAGGAGTTAATTTTTGGCCCTTTACCCAGAACAAGTAATGGTAATGAATACATCATAGTTCTCTGTGATTATTTTTCTAAGTGGGCTGAAGCTTATCCAGTACCTAATCACACAGCTTTGACAGTAGCAGATAAAATAGTTAATGAATTTTTTGTAGATTTGGTGTCCCTAAACAGATTCACTCAGACCAAGGTGCGAGTTCAGTCGGAATTATTTTTGTCTTATGTGAAAAGTTAGGCATTGAAAAGACACTATCTCCATATAGGCCACAGTCAGATGGTTTAGTTGAGAGGATGAATAAATTTTCAAATGTTGTCAGCTTATGCAAATAAAAATAGGGATAATTGGGATGACAATATACCCTTTGTTCTTATGGCATATAGGTCAACCATTTAAGAAAGTTCAGGTTGCTCACCAAATTTAGTCATGTTTGGCCATGAAATTATGAGCCCAGTTGATCTTATGTTAGGAAATCCTCCTTCTTTTACCTATCCCCATTTGCCCTGTAAAAATGTAGAGTGGTTAAGAATTGTTTTATCTGATTCTTACAATTTTGTGTCAGAAAATCTTAGACAGGCAGCATCAAAACAGAAAAAGTACTATGATGGGGATTAAAACCTAGAGAGTTTAAGAAAATGACTTTGTCTGGAGGTGGTTACCCTAGCTGGTGTTAAGTTAGGGGTTTGGATGGACAGGGCCATATAAAGTTATCAAGAAAATAAATGTAACTTATAAAATTTAAAAAGACAGTAAAACCCCTCATTGTGGTACATGTAGATCAGTTAAAACCCTATGAAGGGATTTTACCCCCTAAAAATGGACACCAGTAGTTACTTCCCTTGACAGTATTAAACCCCCCGTAATATACTCCTGTAGATTATAATGATCAAGAGGAAGTTGAGGAGACTGTTCCTCCTGTTTTTTAAATTTTCCTAGTCCTGAACCCCTTAGACAGTCAAGGTGGGGAAAAAAAACAAACCCCCTGTTATCTACTCTCCTTGAGACCGGCATGTATCTAGGCATTTTATTTTTTTTTTTTTAAATGCCTATGTAAATAGTTATTTTTATTTTTAATTTTTAAAATTTAATTTTATATATAAAAAAGGTTTGAGTTGACCTTTTGTAGTGATAGCAAATATATTTTAATTTTTTAAATATCTCAGTCTAGTTTTAAGAGTAATTTAATTACTTTATTAATGAGTTAGTTTTTGGTAGTCATTTATTTTCTTTTGAGAATAACATTCAAGTTAGCACTGATTTTGTCTTTAGTAGATACAAGGTAATGATAGTTGTTTTATTTATTTAATGAGACACAGTAGTTGGCAATGATTTATATTATCTGAAGTCAAAACATATATTTTAGTTTTTCGGCTTATTCAGTAACAGTAATAATAGATATGAATCATTAGAGCTTGGTATTTTGTTTAAACTACCGTAATATTTTAAATTATCTCCCTTGTACTGTGCTGAAATAAAACTTAAGTTTTTCTTATGTTTTTGTGGGAGGTGATCATGGTCATCCCTTGTCTAGGTTATGTTATAAGTATTTGGCCACTACTTGATAACATTTTGGTTTAAAATTTAGTGGATTTTAATTTGGTAGATAGCTATATTGACTAACTTTCCATATATTCAGAAATTTTTTAAATCTTAGAATTTAAGATTTTAATTTTTAAAAGTTATTTTTCATAGAAATAAAATTTACATCAAAACTTGCATTATGGTGATTGATTTGCTTTAATATTTTTCTAATCCTTGTTTTACAATTTTTCATTTTTCTCAGATGTCAGAAGTTCTTGATTTAAAAGTCCCCGATGAGGAGATGGAGGCCCTCTGTGGGGAGGATATGATTCAAAAGGAGTGGCCGTCCGAGGGAGACACTCCAAAAACAGAACTGTCCTTTCGAATTCCTTCCACAAGATTGGGTGTACAGGGCACATTTCATCAAATATCATAAGGCTCGATTCCAGTGTACTACTGTTACTCTTCATATGTTTCCCTTTTCCTCATTTAAGATGAACATGCTTCGGCGTCACATGCGAGCCAAGCACTCAAGTTTCAAGGATGTTGGAATTCGTCCATTATCGATAACCCTAGATTTGAAACCCCGGGAGAATTGGGATGCCCTCCCCCTATTCACCGGGGGGCCGTGACGTGGGGAAGGGCTCGGCAGTGTGGGGGAAGCCCTCTTTAACCTCCAAGAATGGAATGCTGGGACCAGAAACCACATTTCTTCTGACATTTCTTTAATTTATTCTGAAACGAAAATTTATTGTGTAAATTTTGTTTGGGGGGGGGGAAAGTAGTGGTTTAGATTTTTATTTCATAGCCATCGTTTCGTAATTCTTATCTTAAAATATTTGTGGTATTTCAGTCTGATAATTCTTTTACCATTTGTTTTCAGTTGTTACTTACGTAAAACCCTTTATTTTTTTCTTTTATAAGTTAGGACATGAGTTGACATTCCACATGTTTTACTTTTTAAACAGGAAGTGTCATCCATGTTGGCAGTCTTTGTAGTACTTTTGATACCTGGTTTTGATTGGTTAATTTAGCTTTTGGATCTTTGATAGTCATTGGCTTTTATTTTGGGCCTTGTCAGGGTATTTAAAACCCCTGTTCGTGTAGTTTTCTTCACTTGGGTTGGGGAACACAGCCTCATGGTTAGTTCCTCTTTTCTGTGCTAAAAAAACCTTATGGTTTATGAGCACTATTTGATTAGATACTTAGTGGACTAAAAAACCTTATGGTTTAACAAGTTCTCTAGGTTTTGGCTTAGATTTAGTTTTTACGTTTTTCACATGTTAGGAAACAGTTAGGATGTGGGGATTAAAGAAATTTTGTTTTCCCTTTCCAAGTCCTGCCTGGTCTAAGGATATGTAGATAACAGGTTTATTTTCAAACCACTATTTATTACTTATTTTTGGGTGTTGTTTATTTTCTGGGTCAGTTATTTTTAAGCCTAGAATTAGTATTGATATTTCCAGATTAACTCTAGAGTGTTGATAGTGTCATATTGGGTGATGTAGCTCATTCCCTTTATATTTTTTTATCTCTTTAGGTTTACCTTTTTTATAAGTATGGAAGCCCAGTAGGGACATAGATTATTTTTCATAGTTTTGCCACATTCCTCCCATTTTTCAATTATTTATTTATTGAGATTATTCATTGAGATTATTGAGATTCATTTTTAGATTAAATTCATTTTTGATAAGGCTTTATTTATCCTGTGCCATTTTCAAAGACTTTTCTGTTTGTTAAATTTTGATCATTATTTATTATTTGTTATCATTTACAACGGTTAATTCTCACTTTATTAAATTGATAAAACTTACAACTGTGTTTTCATTTAGCTTGACCCATGTTCAGAAATCCCCTTACCTGGGTTGATCATTGATAACTGGAGATAGTTTACTCCTTTAAGCCGAGTTGGCTAGTAACTTTTGGGAATTTATACACTGAAGAGTTCTACTTCCGGTTAATTTTAAAAAACTAAATCAACATTTGGGTTTAGTCGTAATTTTAAAAAAATAATTGTAAAACAAACGTAATAAACCCTGTTAAAAAAAGCAGGGCGGGGAGAAAGAAATATCATTTGGCAAAACGATTGAATAGTAAAAATTCTTGTTTGAAAATAAAGCTAACCTCCAATTTGAAAGTAAAAAAAAAAAGATTTTATTCTGTTAAAAGATTATGGAAAGGGCCCAACAAAAAACTTGAAATCATTACGCTCAACAAATACTAGAGATTACTGGAAAATTTTAAATGGTTTAAAGCGTCAAATAAATGTGCTGTAGATATTAATGCTATGTTTCATTTTCTAAGGGCTTCAATGAAGGTCATAATAATGACATAGAAGATGTTGACACTCTAAGCTTCC
>NW_026920340.1:0-17005 GCF_032062105.1 Saccostrea cuccullata
GAAAAACAATTCCATTTTTTTTGCTATTTACCTCTCAGTGTGTCATCAATATTCGGATTAAGAGCAAAAAATCACTTTTCATGACTTTAAATTCACTTAACATTTTAAAAATTTGGGTCTCTATAGGGAAAAGAGTACCAATTATTTTCCCATAGAACTCTATACAAACATTTTGTCCTCTCACTACTATACTAATTTAATTTCAGATAATTCCTTGGCATCGTTTGAAACTTTAATCCAAGCGCTTATAAAAAATCCCGGAAAAAATATAGGGTCCCATGGCGTTTATAGGTCAAAATTGCAGTTCTTTAAAACTTATAGGTTTCGGCAGTAAATAACGCTCTGCAAAAAAAATCACCCCCCACTCCTACAATCTCCCCTGGTATTTCTATACTCTCTGTAATATTCCTACATTCCATCATTTATTTCAAATATTAATATTTTTACTTTAAAATGAAAAACATTACATACCTCATTTCAGCCAATCAGGTAATGCCGACCTATTCAGTACTTGACTCTACATTGTGCCACAAACAACGCCATGTGCTCATCCGGGGATTTGGTACTCTCATTCCTGGAATGAGAGCACCAAATCCCCGGATGCACACATGGCTTTGTTTGTTATGGAACATTAAACAGAATACTGAATGGGTAGGCGTTACGCCATTGGCTGAAATCAGGTATTTAATTGTTTTCATTTTAAAGTAAAATTAATGACCTTTGAAATAAATGATGGGATGAGGGAATATTACAGAAACTATAGAAATACCAGGGAAGATTTTAGGAGTGGGGGTTGATTTTTTATGCCGCGTGTTATTTACTGCGAATCTCTATAAGTTGAAAATAACTGCAATTTTGACCTATAAACGCCATGGGACCATATATTTTTTTCAGTATTTTTTGTTAGGGCTTAGAACAAAGTTTGAAATGATGCTAAAGATTTTTCTGAAATTGTCATAGTAAAGTACTGAGAGGGCCTAAGGTTTGTATGGAGTTCTATGGGAAAATAATTAGTGGTCTTTTCCCTATAGAGACCCCAATTTTTACACTTTAAAGTGATTTGAAAGTCATGAAATGTTATTTTTTGCTAATTATTTGAAGATTGATGACATTTCGAGAGAAAATTTAGCAAAAATTTGAATTAGTTTACTGCGGTAATGGAGTTAGTGGTGATTTGGGTCTATTAAAGAGAGGAAGGGGGGGGGGGGGGTAAGAGAAGATAGAAATTAGTAAAGTCCTGTACAGATAACATGGTCAAAGGAGGAAGGTAAGTTAAGAAAATGTATTAGATTGTTCTTAAGATGAATGATTGTATGTATGCATAGATTTATATATGTATTTTGCATGTACATGTGACTGTGTATTTATTATGTTTTGCTCTATCTGTGTATATTATGGAAGTGTAGGACAGTGACCTGGTGTTCATTTTTTTTAGTTTCTTAGACTTTTGCACTTTTTTCAAATAATTAAGGTGGCACATAAAAGGAATTTTTGTGATGGACAAGTGAAAGGAGGACATTTTCTGTCTTGTCATCTCATGTTTGGTAGTGTATGTGTTCCTCTGGATTGCCCCCCCCCCCCTTTCTTGGCTGCAGGGTGATCAGTTTGTAGTTTTGTTGTTTCTATGTTGTAGCTACACAAAGGTCTATGTTTTCTCTTTTTTCGCTCTTTGTAGTTTCATCAGAATTACTCGCTGCGACTCACTTTCTAATGGTTTCTAGTTTTTGTACTTAGAGTTACTTCCCTTAGACCTGCTGACCAGACAGGTAGAATCTCAACATGATGATATATCTTAACAGTTGTGACCTTTGGCTTCTGATTTTTTTTCATAAATTATTGTAATGACCTTGAACTGCATGTATGACATTTGACCTTTATTATATTTACATGTAATATTATGTAATATTGAAAAAACATGTATTCCACCCTTGGCGGATCCATTTTTCATACATTTAGCTATGTAGAAGACATGTAATTAAGGAAATTTTTAGAAAACTTGAAAAATATTGTTGTTTCTTTCATGATTTATGCTTAATTTGACTAATTTTATTGATTTATTTTCATTTAAGCACTTTAGAGGAATTTCATCTTTCAGCTTTCTTGGCCCCGGGAGTGCTCGGTCTCTGATCAGCAGGGGCATTTTCTCTATATAAGAAGAAAATGGAGACACCCTACCCACCCGATGTATTTTGTCGGACAGTTTTCTGTACATTGCAGGTAATTTTTTTATTTATTAACTTTCCAGCCTCTTATTGTATAGTACATTTTGGGGGTTGAAGTCAGTTTTTGCTTTTCTTTAATTTTTAAAAAAAATTATTTAAATTCTCCTTTTCTTAGCATAAAATTAAAAAAGTAGCTTCTGATTGTAATGTATAAGACTACAGACATTGAACTTTGATTTGTTATCAAAAGGATTGATTTAAACTTGTCTAAATTAATTGTAAACAAAAATAAAAGGGGGCACCTGCTATTTCTTTAAGTGTTTTTCACTGGGAGGTGGGGAAACTTTTTTGTACATTCTTAAGCAATAGGAGGGATTAGATAAGAATCAATTAGTATATCAGAGTCTTAAATAATTTACTTTGCATAAGCATAAAAAAATTCTATATCAGTCTTTTTAAAACCTTTGAATTTTGCTTAATTAACTATAATTTATCCAATTTTGGAGCTTTTTACCTAATTCTGGGTAGAATCCACCCTTATGAAATTATTGACTCAATTTTGACTTAATATCACTTTATTAACATTAAAACACAAAAACAATTCATTGTACAAATATTTTATTTATTACAGTCACCAATATATCCAAATATCATCACCGGCCCAGACGTCATTCACTCCTCTGAACTGTGCTGGTAGCAGTAAGGTGTCATCATTTGAGATGGTCACAGTATCCAATACACTGAAGTCACAGGACTCAAATTTCATACATGTTCACAGGTAGGTGTATAGTCTTTGAAATTACCACAATTGACTAATTCTGGGACAGGTAAGTATGTAAGTATAGGAATGAGAGCACCAAATCCCCGGATGCACACATGGCTTTGTTTGTTATGGAACATTAAACAGAATACTGAATGGGTAGGCGTTACGCCATTGGCTGAAATCAGGTATTTAATTGTTTTCATTTTAAAGTAAAATTAATGACCTTTGAAATAAATGATGGGATGAGGGAATATTACAGAAACTATAGAAATACCAGGGAAGATTTTAGGAGTGGGGGTTGATTTTTTATGCCGCGTGTTATTTACTGCGAATCTCTATAAGTTGAAAATAACTGCAATTTTGACCTATAAACGCCATGGGACCATATATTTTTTTCAGTATTTTTTGTTAGGGCTTAGAACAAAGTTTGAAATGATGCTAAAGATTTTTCTGAAATTGTCATAGTAAAGTACTGAGAGGGCCTAAGGTTTGTATGGAGTTCTATGGGAAAATAATTAGTGGTCTTTTCCCTTCCTATAAGAATGCTTTGAAGAAAATTAAGATGCGAGTTATTTCCCTTGCATTGTTAAATCGTAACTATCTGTACATAATTCATGGATTCCTGGAAAAAGGTTCTTCGTGTTGTAATTAATCTTATGATCGGGAGCATCTTGTCGACAAGTCTTCGTGACATTCTCCCAAGCTACCTGGAATTTTAAACAAAGAACAACACTATATAATTCATTTATTGTCGTAAATAGGAACATGTGTGGTCGTAAATTAAAAGAAAACGGAATTGTGCAAATTCCAATTATATTTCAAAAGAACGTGTAACATTATTCAGTGTCGAAATTTTAGATAACCTCGATTTACAGTGCAACACGCTTTGTTAATGGCATGTTTTGCCATTCTTTTGTAACCTGAAGCGCTTTTCAATGTATACATTTACCGGTATATGTACATATGCATTGGCGTCGGAAGCTAATTGAAAATTGGGGGGGGGGGGGGGGGGCTAAGTGCTAACCGCCCCCGGTTCCGACGCCTATGATATGTAACAGTTTGCATATGTAGCAATGGTAAATAAATATATTATAACAATAGCAAACCTTCTTATTTCAACGATAATTGTATTCTAATGCCTTTGGGCTACTTCTTGTACCTATATCTATCATGATTAAAACTTTTAAAAACTTCATTTGATAAAAACCAATGATTTTACGGTTGTGTTAAAATGTCAGTGGGGGATACTTTAGGTACGTCATGGTCGGAATGTCGTTAAGAGTTTTACAATAGATAGCTTTCCTCGGAAAAATACCGTTTTACAAACGTTTCTTGCAGATTAAATTATTTTAACATATATATATATATAGGATTGATTTGTTTTAAATCGAAGAAAAGCATATAAACACGGTATACAAGCTATAACTGCGTATGAGAAGGTTCTATCATTACCTGCCGCTGGAACTGCGTGGTATTAATTCAGAAACGGACGCGAATGGAAGGCTGTAACTACCATTGAGCCAAATGCCCCAATAAAATTTTTAATTTCTTTAAAGTGAACTTTATTATATAGAAAGCATGCAAAAAAAATCAAAAGTTAAAAAGATTTCCCCCTCCCTCACCCGGACCGGCTTGGCTGCCCCCAGATCCCTTGCCTCGCTAAAACTTGAAGCCTAGTTTCGTTCTTGAATACATTCGTGTCTAACCCCCTCCCCCATCCTCGAGTGTCTCAACACTGTTATATCTTCACTATTGATCTGAACTTTGACCTTTGTCATGTTATCCAGTATCTCCTCTGACACCAAGGTCTTTTGTAATCGCTAGATTTATAAACTACATTCTCCAAACCGCTAGAGCTCGCGCGAGATAGACTTACAATTTACTTCCGGGTACTCCGCTATCTGTTAGCGTTATCACAAGAGATATCAATGGTTTGTAATATCACTCGACTGTCTCCTTTATTTGATTGAAGGAGGTGTTAGATATCCCCCGCGATAGAGAAATGTCGAATTTTGTGACATTAGATGGGAGACATCTGGGGTCCCTCAAAGTCATGCGACTCCAAGAATACGTAACAAGTCTGGGAAATTCATCATTACAGAAATTCCACGAGGATCTCTGAGGTTTTAATCTCTGACGGAACAAGTACATGAAAACAAAGCTCGAAGAAATTCCCGACCGTCTGAAGTTTATTTTTCTCAATGTGTACTATAATCAAAACACTGCCACGTCTATAATGCAATGGTTCATAAGTCGATAACAACATGATAACATAGCTATAAGACACAGCTGGTTGTTACGTCAAAGATGACTGTGTTATATAACTGTCAAAAAGATGAAAACTATTTTTATATTAATTAACTGTTAAGTTTACTCGAATGAAAATGACAAGTATTAAAGAGCCTTTCACGGGTGGGCACAAAACATTTTAAAAATATCTGAACAGAAAATAATCGTATCCATGATTAGTTAGAAATACACTTTTTTACGATTTTTGATATTTTTTGTGTTTTCCTGGCACGTAAAATATCAAAATCTTGAAGAAAAAAAAGCCTGGAGAACGGTCAGATATGCTGGACTAATATGTAGTAAAATGCAAGTTGTGAAATGTTTTCTTTTTTTAAAATTGGCTTTTTAAAAGGGTGTTTTATTTATTACCAGAGTTCCTAGATCAGAGAGGGGAGGGGGTATAAAAGAGCTCTGTAAGACTTTACATCACCCTGTGTCTGTACAACAGCACACTCTAGATGTTTATAGTTTATGAGGAGATAACTCTGTAGTGCTTCTTCTCACTGTACCGTGCTCGACTATGTTCATCATCTGGTTTGAGATGTTACAACAAAAGGATTGGTCACAAGTTCTTTTTAAACTTAGGACGTCCTCTCCATATTATAACAGTTAATTGCGCACAGTACGTATTGTTCAAAAATTAATTTACACAGGAACCATAGGTCAATACGGTAATCGGGTTACATAGTTCATCATTTACAATACTTTAATCTTTCAATCCTTAAATCCTTCAAAATCCTCTATTTTTTTTTTTATTGATTCTAGTTATATCCCAGCAGGCATGTTCACGAAGCTATCTTGTGTCCTAAGAACGTCTTAGGAAATGTCCTAGTTTTAAGTCAGTTTCTCGAAGCTTTCCTAAATTTAGAATCTTTCCTAAGTTTTTCCTAACTTTAGAACAACATAATACCTGTCCTAAGATCATCCTAAGTTTGTTTTGATGCTTATGATTTTGAACATTGCAAGTATAAGCGATAATTTCTTGTTTCTCAACAGTCCGTGTATGAAGGTAGATCACTTAGAGGTTATTATTTTTTAAACTATAAATCTTAACTATACAATTTGTTTGTTTCAATACGATTTACAAGCGGTATTAAATACTTTATAATATCAAAAAAGGCAAACATTGAAATATACTGAAGTCACATGGACATGTAAATGTATTTCCTTTTTTAATGTTATGTAATTTCTTTCCCGTAAAATGTTTCCAAAATTATACATTTATCGATAAATGTTTAAGATACAAGTATTCATTGTAAGTTAGGATGTCCTAACTTAAGATCTTCCTAAGTCATCGTCGAAATACATCTTATGATACGTCCTAAGTTGATCTTAGGATGTTCCTAAGTTTCTTCCTAAGTCATATCTTAGGAATCGTCTTAACAAATCTTAGGAAAGTTTCATGAACATGCCTGCTGGAGTAAAATCAACTCAAAGTAAAAGTACCTAAAATCACTCGGTATTTTACAATAAAAACGCTTTATTCGTTTCATTTAACATAAATTTTGTATCTGTCAGACAGTTTATAAATCTCATGAGAGGAAATACATTTTAATTATAGTTAAGGGAATGGTTGCGTGAGGGTGTGTGTGAATGCGTATGTGAGCACTCATATCTAAATATATATTGTAAATATATACTCTGTTCATTGTATTGTAATCTTGACTTGTTGTATAGAGAGGGTATTTATAGGCTTTAAGCCCGTTGCCCAATCTATTCAGTTTACTGAATAAATACTGTTTAAATCAATTATATTTTAATTAATTTTTACCTCGAAATTAAAAAAAAAAATAAATTTATTTATTTTCTAAGCGATAAACATTTTCTGTTAAAATCTTGGAACTTGCTTTTGAACTTAAATATTGTGAGTTGATTTGATATTTTAATTTTCTGCGATTGTATTGTCCACATACAATCAATTTTTAACTATACTTCGGCGCTAAATTTTACATTTTTTAATTTAAAATGTAATCGTCGGACATGGTTATGACAGGGCATTTTTTTCTCATAATCTTATGTTCTGAGCCGACATTAAGTCTAATATTACTATACCATCAAAATGCTTAATTTCTGTCCGCGCCAGTTAAAGCAGTTAATCAACCAAATAAAATGGCATTCATTTTGCGACACCTTTTCCCGCTTTTTCATCGACGATTAATGATGATTGACCAATCCGCTGAGTCGATCTATCGGGGAATCATGCTCCAATGAAGCGCGTCCTTTTAAATAGCTGCAACTGCAATAACTACTCAATATTGGCCAACATTACCTTGTCATAATTCTCCCTGCACGTGCAGCGTCCCTTACATATCAAGATTTCCCACATCACCTCGGAGACATTGGACATTCCTGCACATGCGGCTCTTGTGGTTTGTGTCGTGAGAAAGTTAACATAATTGTTCGCCATAATTAACGCATTTGCACGTTGTGTTTTCATTTGAATTCCTTGACTAGTTTCTATTTATCAAATCAAACATTAAGAACAGTTTGTTGTATCTGCTCGCTCATGTAGAATGTTGATAAAAATCGCATGAAAATTCATTGCTTTTATCAAATGTAGGTTTACCTTTTCATTTTCGTTTATGACATAATACTCATGTAATATGAGCTGTCAAGGTAAAAGTTACAGGTATATTGTATTCAAGATTTTATATTTATACACTGTATTTACTAAAAATAGTATTCCTTTAAAGTATTTTTTGACCCCATTTTATCGAACTTTAAGTATTTTGCATTAATATAGATATGGAATTTTTTTTTTAGAACAAAACATTGAAATAAACTTTTAACTTATCGACACACACACAACACAGAGAGAGAGAGAGAGAGAGAGAGAGAGAGAGAGAGAGAGAGAGAGAGAGAGAGAGAGTTAAAACTCTATTAATTATTATTTTAACAACGTATTTTTTAAACTGTAAAATTCATTTCTATAAAAACTAAAAGTAAGATCAACTTTAAACATCTGGGGGTCGTAACATAAAGGCTACTTAAGTCTAAGACCGTGCTTAAGTAGGACTTAAGTACAGTCTAAAACTTAAGACCGTAACTAGAAGTGTACTAAGATTTGGCAATCTTAGCAAAACTTAGGCGGCCGGTAGAGGTGACTTAAGTATATCTTAACTTTCTTGTACATGTATAATTTAGACTTATTTACTGTTGACTTTCGATGTTAAAACATTCCTCTATTCATATTATGCATTAAAGAAAATAGTTATCTCTATTTGACGCTGATTTAAGAATTTTATTTTTTCGTTGGGGGGGGGGGGGGGGTCAGTGATTCCAATATCACTTCCAACACAGCATACATGTAAATACAAAGTTTAATTTTAGGGGTACCTCTGAAAAAAAGTCTATTAGTGGGACCTTGGTTAGAGAAATAAATTGAACACAGTAAAAAACCATGGGTTTGTATGTTCAATTTGAAAATATGAGTTGAAATAATTTGTTAACAACAGAAAAGAAAGAGGATGATGACTAAAACAGTAATAAAAAGTATCTTTAAAGTAGAAAAAATGAATAAATAAAAGACAGGGTTCACTACAGTTCGAGAGAGAGAGAGAGAGAGAGAGAGAGAGAGAGAGAGAGAGAATTGCCGATAAGTGGAGACTGGAGACATATAATAAAAAAATCCCGATTTTTTTGTATCCTTGATTAAATTACAAATGAGTATATCATAAAACTTCCACAGTTTTTGCTTCTGACATGCATGGCCTGATATACATAGCGGGGATTCAAAATGTATTGATTTTTTTAGAGTTTCAATTTCAAGTGGAAAGGCGGCCGATTATCTGTTCTTGCCTGCGATAATAACAGGGTAAGTGAACATTTGTCAAAACAAGAGTTACAAAAGGTACACTGAAAACATCTCAGGTAATAAAACAATTGTCGTGAACGTTTACAATTAACCACAAATCGCTATTTTCTGACCATGCGGTATTTGATTTCAAACACTCCGAATAATTTATAACATAATTATTATTTTAATACGAAATCTAATCTAACATACTTAAACCGATAGTTAAGGGCGTCAACCTAAATATGTAATTAATTAAAACCCTAACTGAATCACTTTTAGCAATATATCTATATAAAATCAAAAACCATAAATTGACTCATGTGAAATATTTTTAACATAAGTTTGACTTAGCTAAGACCTCGCTAAGTTCGTTTTATGTTACGGTTTAAGACATACTTAAGTAGTACTTAGACAGGTCCTAAGATTATGCCTAAAACGTACTTACGACCCTACTTAAGTCAAAAACTTAGCAAGCTTTATGTTACGAGCCCCAGAATGGCTAGTACGTTGAAACAAAAATGTTTTGTTTTTTTTTTTTTTCATTTAAATTGTTGTTGTCAGGTTAATAAGATTTTTCACAGATTACTAAATACAGCTGTTTGAATTAGGCCCTTTAATAAAATTTACGGTATTTCGAATTCGAATAGTGAAGTCAAGAGATTCAAAAAAATGATTGATTGAATTCAGTGATGAGTGATCATTGCTCTTATATAATGGCACAAAGAGTTTTTCATTTTGATTTTTTTTTATCTTAATTTTTTTTTATATAAAGATAGTGAAAGGATGATTTTCTACAAACCAGGAAAAAAATAAGAGTTATCAGGAAAATCAACATTTGGCGATTCACTTTATTATTCGCTTTCACTTTATCACATAACATTATGTCCCAAGTCTGACATAATGGCGTTTTAATCCTTTCAGATTTATTACAAGATAGGAGTTAAAGTGGGTTTATTGAAACCCAAATAATAATTCACATTTGTTTAAAACAAATAACAAAAACAAGATGTTTATGGGAAAAACTGATGCCTCCGTGGCTAACTTATGACGAGAGTTGAACTTTCTCAAATGTAAGTCAAACTCCAAGGTCAAGGTCAAAAGGTAAAAACTGTTGGTTGTCAAAGGAATGTCTTTTCATAAGGAATAAACCTGTGAAATATAAAAGCCTTTTGTACTAACTGTCCAAAAGATAGGACGAAGGATAGAGATTTTTTTAAGAATGGGCCAAACTCTAAGGTCATGGTCAAAATATTTATATTAGTATCTATTAAAAGGTCTTGTCAAGATAAATACTAATGTGAAGCTTGAAAGCCTTAGTTCAAAAGTCATGGCCTATGTTAATTAGGGCTGGGACGATATATCGATATATAGTGATATATATGAGGACGATACACATATCGATACATTTGAAAAAATATCGAAATATCCCCCAAAAAATCTGACTTCTGCTTTTCTTTATTTAACATTTGGGGTTCAATATATAAAATAAATAAGTTAAATATAAATATAGATATGAAATAAATAATAAATAATAATTAACACCGAGTAAAATATTTTTGCTTTACAACATATATAAAACTATTGTGAATAAATTATTATCATTTGCAAAGAAATAATTTGTTTATTTCAATGCAAAAAAAGATTTTATAAGCAATTAAACATATCGCGATACATATCGTATCGTGTCTCAAATATCGTGATACGTATCGATATAGAAAAAGTTGTATGAACCCCAAGAAAGGTCTTAAGGAGTATACCTGTGAAACATGAAATCCATTGCAAGAGTTTGGTGTACAAAGAAACCGACAGATAAATGGATAGGAAAAAAAACTATATGGTTTGATCATATTTTATTGTAATTTCTAATTACAAAGGGATTGGGCACAAGTTCTAAAAACTTATGACGTCCTCTCTCTACATATAAATTACAAAAATTCAATTAGGTCACAGTTGAATATGTACATTCAAACTATATATTCCCGAAACTTCGATTAATTGGACATAGAAATGAAGAATTGTTAAAATAGAAACATGAAAATACAATATACATACGAGTGTAAATAGAGCATACAATATTTTCATTTAAAATGTGGACCTACGTTTTTCATTCAACAAAGGCATGAGGTGTCCAATAATAGCATTTTTATAGATTGCTGTTCCCAACATTGGCTTCGTTTTCTGTAATAATATAATAGTATTTCAGATTGTTCATTGATATATTTTTTTAATCCACATGCAGTACAGTATCATCTGTACATGTAAATATCTCAAAGTAAGTATAATAGCATCCTCACAATGTCAAGATTTTGTGATTTCCGACTCGCAAAGCCGTGACATTGCGAGGATGGTTTAATTAATCATGTGTAATTTACAAGGTCGACATACATATATCTGTAATATCGAAGGATTCATCGGCGTAATATGTTCTTTACATCCTAACATTATACATTTATCGAGTTTGAGGGCAACATGCGCTTTGTGAGACCGAAGAACCAAACTGTCTGACAGCCTCAGGCAGACAGTTTGGTTCGAGGGTCGACAGAACGCATATTGCTCAAGAACTCAGTCAATATATGTTTTGTTCTACCTTTCATTTTATTTTTTTTTTTTACAAACATGTATTTTGTACTGTGTTTCGTGATGTAACAACAGGACCGTCACTTTTGAACACCAACGAAGGAGAATGAGATTAAGCTCCGCCCATTCCGTGACGTAAGCGGTCCTACATCTCACTCAGCGGTCCAACATCGATTTTTGTATGCCCGCTCAGCAAAAAATTAGAAATGTTAAGACTTTTTTCGAGTTTAGAATTTGTTTTTATTCTTGTGATTAAGATATTTATTGCTAACTCTTGGACTTTGTGACAGTGCCTGCGTTGTATTGGTAACTCTGAGTTTGTATTATACTTGGTGCCTGTGTGTGCTTTGTATTGTACGGGACGGTGATGCTTACTCTGAGTTTGTATTGGACTTGGTGACATTGTCTGCTTTGTATTGCTTACTCTGAGTTTGTACGTGACTTGGTGACATTGTCTGCTTTGTATTGCTAACTCTGAGTTTGTACGTGACTTGGTGACAGTGTCTGCTTTGTATTGCTTATTCTGAGTTTGTACGTGACTTGGTGACATTGTCTGCTTTGTATTGCTAACTCTGAGTTTGTACGGGACTTGGTGACATTGTCTGCTTTGTATTGCTTACTCTAAGTTTGTACGGGACTTGGTGACTGTGCTGCTATGTGTTGCAAACTCTGAGTTTGTACGGGACTTGGTGACAGTGTCTGCTTTGAACTTTTCCATTTCTTTCATCATTTATTGCTAGTGTTCAGTTTTTGATATTTTTTGTCTGTCTGTCTGTTTTTGATAGCTATTGGTTTTCTTTTCTCCAGAAATCTGAGAAGTACCTTGGTATGCTTTGTATTGTTTACTCTGAGTTTGTACGGGACTTGGGTACAGTGTCTGCTTTGTATTGTTAATTCTGAGTTTGTAAGTGATGTGGTGACAATGTCTGCTTTGTATTGTTTACTCTGAGTTTGTAAGGGACTTGGTGACATTGTCTGCTTTGTATTGTTAATTCTGAGTTTGTAAGTGATGTGGTGACAATGTCTGCTTTGTATTGTTTACTCTGAGTTTGTAAGGGACTTGGTGACATTGTCTGCTTTGTATTGTTAATTCTGAGTTTGTATGTGACGTGGTGACAATGTCTGCTTTGTATTTGCTAACTCTGAGTTTGTATGGGACTTGGTGATAGTGTCTGCTTTGTATTGCTAACTCTGAGTTTGTCTAGATCTGGGACTTGGTGACGGTGTCTGCTTTGTATTGCTAACTCTGGGAGTTTGTATGGGACTTGGTGCAAGTGTCTGCTTTGAACTTTTCCATCTCTTTCATCATTTGTTGCTAGTGTTCTGTTTTTGATATTTTTTGTTAGTCTGTCTGTTTTTGGTAGCTGTTGGTTTTCTTTTCTCCAGAAATCTGAGAAGTACTTGTGAAATGCAGCCCGGTATAGAGCGACACTGTACTTTATATCTATTGAGTGGGCAGTTACATGTGTATGGCGGCTACTCTTAATCGTTCCTCGCCGTGTCGTCAACAGGCACGCGACAAAGTGGACACCGGGCCCCACGAATCATAAAGCCGTCTGCGGAGTTTAAAACCTCTAATTAAGACATCAGCACTGATGACCATCAGTCATTACGACGAGGAGATCACAGCGACCCCCGGCCAACATAAATCATGCTCGCATTAACGCTTGAAATATATAGTATAGGTCACGTCTGAAACTGTTTTAAAGAGATAATTGAAAAGTAAAACAACCTTAAAAGGAAAATTGATTTATATTTCAATTGTGGCTCAGAATTTCTGATGATTCTATTAAAGGCCCTCGGGTCTAGTGAATTCCGGAGATAAAAACGCTCATCACACGAACAATATCGCCTTACAGATAGAGGTCACGTGTAATGGACGTCACGAAAACAGAGGAATAATGATGACAAGATAACAGGGTGTCGTCACCTTTCCCTCGAAAACAACACCCGGACACTTTGCGTGTTAGCACTTCCGGTGCGAAGTTGTATAACAACGTTGTGAGAAAGTCTGTCTTCTGACACAGGTTAGGTTAACAAAAGTACATCACGCACAGGTCTGCTTTCGTGTTTTAAAAACGTTTTTGTGGAATAAAGAGATGGGTCATTTTTCCCGACATGTATTTTTTTGATAATGCCTAATTTGTGTTCTGTGAATCGGAAATAATTGGCATTACTATACACACTATTACCGTCTCTAAATTTACATCTACTCGGATTTTCTTAGGCGAAACTGACAAAACAAATGGCTTTTTTAGTAACACATGAATTAATATGAAGCTTGGAGATGACGAACAGTTTTGTTTGTTTGCTTGCTTGCTTAAGATCCTTTGATCTGACCTTTGAGATATACTCAGAACTTTAAAACGTCTTTAAGCAGTGAGGTACCATTGCTAGCATCTACTGTAAAACAGTGCCTCAGTAAAATACGATTTCATCCGGAGGACTGGTCTCCATAGCTAACAGTGGGATTCAAACCCGCGACTTAAGGATCAACTCCTTACTCTGTAACAATAGAACGAACGATCTAAACCGTTGCAAAACAGCAATCAAGCCAAAAAATCCATAGAAAGACTACATATTGGGAGCAGAGCAAACATACTTAACTCATCAGAGACGAGATCAGACAGCACTGAAGCTCAATAGTCTATAATTAGTACAGGAAATTGACAACTTTTTTGGGGCATTTTATTTAATTTATTTTTAAGGATGAAAGTGGATGTAGGATGAGCGTTGTTGCCCATAAACTTCTTCTGTAGTAGTTTAAAGTACTAGTATATGAACGTGGGCAAGATTTGTTGAAAGTGAACAATGAGAAAGAATGAGAAAAATTCCAGCATCCAGCCATGTTCAGGTCGAGTAAACACAATTTTGTCCTACTGGTGGGACTATAAAAAGTATTACGTAGCCTGACAAATGACCAATCACTCGCCTCGATCTGATAGCATCTATCTACGCCGGTGGCGCGTTATTTTCTAGTACTAAGCAGAGAAGTAAGATTTAAACATCAAACAAAACCGCAGTATTAGGACCAAACTATAATATCAATCCGTCTGCATCACCGTCCACAATCGGTAAATACCCTCATAATAAGCCATAGCCACCGGTCAACACATGTCTCCCGTAGTAAGGACGCGCAGTGATGCTTCTGTCAAACAAACAGAGTACGAGTTAAATTCGTGGATTTTTGTTTTCAGTGTTTCAATTAATGTAAAAAAAAAATTTAAAATACTTTAAAGAGGTGAAGGGGAGATCTGGGAGCGGAACTCACTGCTTTCAGCAATAAAGCCTGAATTCTTTTTTTAATAAAGAAATTTGTTACCATTTTATAGAATCTGAAATTCTTATTTTTAAATATTGAAAAAAAAAACATCTACTAGCATTAATTAAGCAGATGGGTTATAAATATATTTTGTGTCTATAATGAGTGTCCCACCCCCTCCCAAAGTAATACAGACATACCAACATACTAGTACCCCCCCCTCCATTTTGATAGCCAAAAAGGGTTGACAAAGGATAGAATTTAACCCCCTCAACAATGTTTATTATTCAGAAATTTAAATTCAATTCTTGTTTTGAAATATTGTATAATGAAACAATTCTGAATGCAAGAGAACTAAGATTAGTTCTTCTGATTTGGAATTTAAATCCTTATCCGATAGTTTCAAGACTATTTAACTTATGTAAATTTAACTGCTTTTATCTTTATATGGTTTATATTCTATTTTTAAAATTCTTGCACTTGCAGAAAATCAAACTTCCTTTTTCAAAGAATTAATTTTTTCAAGGGTCTAGAGAAAAAACACAATAGCGGTCAAAAAGTTGATAATATTTTCGATGTTGGTGACTTTACAAAAGCAAAAACAAATAAAAACAAGCACGAAAAACTCAACAAATGTCGTAAAAAGCTCGATTTCCTCGTAAATAAATGCCGTGCCTAGTACATTCTGAACAGATGAATTAGCTTTGATATTGGACGAACGTGGAGCTTGTCTTTGAGATGTAAATTTTGTCTAAATGAACCATACATTTACTCTGTTCACATCTCATCGTAACTTGGAAAACGTTTTCTGTAAAATGATTATATTGCATTTCTTCTGTTTTATCGCAGAGCACATGGGATACACATTTTTGATATTATGTTAGACGCACTCTGTCAATAAATCTTAAAATTCCATTGTTAGAAACACTTAAAAAACAGGTCGCTGTGGGACACGATTCAACCAATAGGAGTGCAGAATAGATAGCATTTACAAAACGCATTATCCAATAACGTCTCATTATATTATTTACTGAAAGGAAACGGAGGGTGCGTGAAATTTTTATGTGTCTGAAAGACTATAATTTTATACCTGTTCACAATTTCAACAACCATTGCTCATAAAAATGAACAAAAATGAAGCACCCATTCAAAGTTAAACATAAAAGAGACGGGGAAACGTCAAGTAAAATCGACAGTTCTCCAACTAGAAAAATAAATACATTCATTGAATATAAAAAAAGATAATAATAGTACAATAACAGAAAAGTATTTGGAAATAATGCAACAGTTTCTTAACTGTGAAAGTGTTAAAATTGGTCCAAAAAACAACAACAACAAAATAATCCGAAACTAGAAATATTATAAATCAGGTTCACATTAGAAGGCTGTGGTAATTCGCTAAATAATTTTTAAAAATATCTTAAAATAAAATAAATATTGATTGCAATGTTCTCTTACGTTTCCACCTTTTACGTATCGGTTTTAAACTTAAATATTTTGCCCCTGACTGTCGATGTGACATAAATACACGAGATTCTGAAGGGTTGAGGTGTTCAGAATGAGTTTTTGGATCGCGTAATAAATAGCCCTGTAGTATACATCATTGTTTTTCATTATATAGAAAAAAAGAATGTTAGCGGGCCACACTTTAACACGCGAGACCAATTTCAAGATAAGAATGGCTAGGTGGCGTGAGGCGAGCATTAGCGCACGTGGACGAGATAAAGCCGAGGTATCAAGGTGACGAGGTAGCGATATAGATAGGGATACGGTACTGTAGGTATATCTACAAAGTGATACATCGCTATCGGGTGTCAGGCCTTTGTCATTCTTAGGGAGACCATTTCACTAGGAATTCTCCCTTCGCTGTGATGTTTCCGCGCACCTGCTCGTGAGTTGTTACAGAATTCTGAAATCAGTGCCTGACATACTGGTATAAATGCAATCATATTACAAGATACATGCTATGCAAGTAATGCTAAAAATTCAACTGTGTTAAAAAGTCATTGAAATAATGCATTTCAATTTAAATAGAAATACTGATTCCATTACGCATCACCTGTATATTTCGACATTATTTTATCGAATTATGTATAATATTAGGACCGTAGATACACCTGAAGGAGGAGGGGGAGTGATTTTGTCGATATAACTAC
>NW_026920341.1:0-62500 GCF_032062105.1 Saccostrea cuccullata
AAAGCAGTATTTTCATTCACAAGTTGGAGAGGAGGGAAATTTTGCATGCTTGCTATAAGAGCCACAGATTTGTTGTTTGGAAATTCTTGAGGCAGTTCTTGCATTTGATGCAATTAAACCTAGTTCAGATACAAATGCTACGAAAGGTGCTTTGAATTATAATCAGATATTAGCAACCGGAGAAAGGACATTCTACGAAGACATAGTGGCAAACATCGATAATTCCATAATTGAGCAAGGCTCTCACGAAAGAATTTTACTAGACTTAGTTAAAATTCCCACCCTTGAAATAACAAATGGATTGATAGATGCATACTCTTCACTTTCTGATATCAGAAAGTATTCTGATATGAAACGCCAGAATCCATTAAATATAACTGATGAAAATGGGGATTCTATCCTTCATCTACTCATAAAATTCAAAGTCTATTATTCAAAAACTGTTGGAGGACACTTTGACAGTAATGGCAGTCCTCATACAGAAGAAGTGGAGGAAGAGAAGGAAGAGGCGTTAGCATTGTACCCAGAAGAAGTAACAACTGAGGGTCAGCATGATGATGCATATGAACAAATTGAAAATCAAAGTATCCTCTTGCAGATGATAGGCAGATTATATGTCAAAGGTATTGACATTAATATGAAAAATAAAAAGGGAGAGACTCCACTTATGATTGAGGTCAGCAAATTTAACCCATCCATTGATGTTGTTAAAAGTCTTTTACACTACAGAGGGAATCCAAATGCACAAGACATTATCGGGAGAACCTGTTTACACACACTCCTTCTCCAAAACTATGAAGAAAACGTGGCAATTGAACGCTTTCTTGATCTTTTAATACAACATGGTGCAGATGTCAATAAAGCTGACAATTATGGTAATAATCCTATTTTTGTAGAATTAAAAAGGCAAAAACCGAGAACGAATATTCTAAGATTCCTCACACAAGCACCGATAGATTTAAGAATAGAAGATATGCATGGAAAAACCGCACTTCACGTCGCTCTATTATCCACCTATGATGAAGGAATTTCAAATAGGAGATTACAAGTGTTCCTTGAAATCGAAAAATTTGAATGTGCTTACCTATGACAATACCGGTTTGTCTGCTTTCAGGATTGCAATGGAAAATGCAGGTTCTCATGATATATTGAAACAACTTGCTCAACATGATTCATGTCAATTTCCCCTTCATGCATGTATAAAAGAAGTGTAGGCGAAAATATAAGATTGAGGCTCTGAAACAGGACAATATCGACTAACAATGCAAAAATAAAATTCAACCAAGGGTCTAGATGACCAGACACTGCTAATAACAGCTGTACAGATGTGTCCAAACATGGTCCAGCTCCTCAACTTCTTACTGACCGCAAACATTGACATAAATGCAAAGGACACTTATGGAAAAAATGCCCTGTTTTATTTAATTTCATCTGACACTGAATTTAGCCTTCGTGAGTCTGCTCTCAATTTACTTCTTGCAAAAGGACCCTCTGTTCATGACAAAAAAGAATCAAAGGACTCACACTCACCACTCTCACTAGCAATGCAATTTATAACAAGTAGATCATTCCTTTTTGAATCTTTAGATCCTTTAGAGTTTCCATCTGAAGCAATAACGAAGAAAATGACTACAGAGGAATCCCCAAAAAACAAAAGACAAGAAAAGATGTACAGTCTGAGAATATCTTCTATTATCAAAATTGAAATTGTAGAAAATTCTTGAAATAGCAACTGTTGACCTTAACTTCCCAGTTGATAAAAAACAACGGACATTTCTTCATTACTGTGCAAGCTCTCGTCTTGCAGATGACAAAACACGTGCGGTTTGCGAACAGCTTGTTAGACTTGGTGTAGATGTTGATAAGAGAGATGAAGATGGACTGACTTGCATCGATATGGCATTTAGATACTCAGTAAAAAATTTTCAGACACTTATATTCTTACTGGAAAAAAGTAAACATTTGGAAGATTTAGATATTGATGCTTTATTGGAAACTACCACATCTAAAAACTTTCTCTATGAGGAGTTGGTTAGATATTTGCAGCAGTGCATTTTTCATCGGACAAAACCAAGACGTAACATTTTTCAATATTTGGCTTCCATCTGCTATGATCCCAAAAGTCAACCGAAAGCTGAACGTGATAAAGTATTTGATGCTCTTCTAAAATCCTTTTCAATAGATCAAAAAAGCAAGACTGGACAAATTCCTTTGCACATTGCTATTGAAAGAAATGCAAGTGTTTCCTGTGTGCGAAGTTTTGTACGAATAAGCAAAGGATGTATAAATACACCCTGATTCTGAAGGAAACACAGCATTGCATTTGGTCTTGAAATCTGATAGAGATGACACTGACGTGTGCACTATTGTAAAGAAGATGCTCAAATGTGATGTTGCTGTTGATGCCCAAAATGAAATGCTAGAAACGCCAATAATGTTTGCTGTTTGTTGCCCTAAAGATCGCACAGATACGATAGTTCAACTTTTAAAAGCAAAGACAGACCTGTTTCTAACAGACAGAAGAAAGTACAATATCCTTCATCATTGTGTTGGAGCACCAAAGAATGATATTGACGTGAACGCTTTACTTTCTTTGTTTATTGATAGTGATCGAACAGTCCCAGTTATGGAAAAGAACACAGAGGGTTACACGCCATTAAATCTTGCCGCAAAAACTGAAAAATTTAGTAGGATATTATTGCATATTGAAACTATTAGAAGTGAAAGAGTGCACAGCGCACACAGTGGATCGACAGGGAAGAACACCACTGTTTAACACAGCATTCTTTTTAGAGGGAGATAGTCCATTAGTAGTACTTGAAAGACTCTTGCGTGGCTGTATATTTCTTATGCATGGAGACTCTCCGTCAGTAACGAACAACAAAGGAATGACTGTATTTGATATTTGTAATGAATATGAACACAGACATCTGGAAAACCTCTTGGAATCTGAGAAATCAGAAAAAATGTTCACAATAGTCAAACAAGCATGGATTAACGTGTCTTCTAGATATCTTATATTCGATAAAAATGATAACGATCCTAAACTGCAGTTTAGAAGTAACGTTGAAGAAAGGTTCAGAAAGCTTATTTCTGATTCACTGCCATTTTTGTCACACATAAGCTTTGATAATATCAAGAATGTAGAATTGACAGAAGAGGAGAATAACCTCTCGAGTGTTCCTGATCTAGAACAAGGGACGACTTTGAAGTAAAATGTAATGTTATTTGATTCTTTTTGAAGTACCTAGATTGGGTGCTGGTTTGAATTTTAAGCTGTCGTGTGAAGTATTGAATTGAACCTTTATCTTGTAATATGGAGAAATGTCACCGATGGATAAAGTGGAGGGAGGGGGGTTTACACCCAAAAATTGGGTTACATATATTAAACTACAAAGGAAAAACTTATTATTATATGCATTTTGAAACACCTATTAGATAATTTTATTAAATACAAGATTTGGCCCTTTTGCAAAAAAAATGCATTGATTTTACTTTTTCAAGCAAGCAATTAGTTTTATCGATAGATTTCTTTATCATGTGATATTTTTCTACTAAATTTGTCAATTAATTAGCCTAAAGTATCCCTTAATACCCTCCACAAACTCCGAGTAAAGTGTAAAAGTATGGGTTTACAGATAAAAAAAATTCTTTCGTCGTACATTGTACATTTGTTGCTTTGTTGCTGTTCATTTATAAGATTGAACAATTGTTGACTCAGTTGTCATATAAGGTACCATATCTGACATATTGACGAATAATATATATTTTGAATTCAACACTTTTATGAAATATAATGAATTGAATTTTAATGTATTCTTATAAACATGTTAAATCAATTTTGTTATGGATCTAGGCAAGAAAATGCATGCGATTGAAATTTTAAGTGGATAGACCTGTCTAATTCTGTATTTGCACTTGTACATTTGTTGAACACATATTTTATCGTATTATGATAATATTCTTGATTTAAAACAGAAACGATTTTTCACTTTACTTCCATTGGAAAAATTCTAGTAAGGTTGGCTTCAAATAAGGTATAATGAGAACACAAATATCTGATTATTTTATTTTAATTTTGTATATGTATATTTTTATGCAATTGATGGCAGCTATCAAGTTTTATTTTATAGTGCGAATAATGATTTTATGTTCAAGTATTTAGAAATATCTTTTTAAATGGTTTTTAATTTTGATATTTTCATTTAATTGCGAATACATTAAAAAAAACTATGAATTGTAAAATATATGTGTTCATGTTCAGGGCAAGTGTGTGCACCCAGTAAAACTTATTGCAATTTATTTTGCATTGTTTTTTTTATTATCTCAACTGATTTCTTCTGATCAGCGGTGTCCGTATTTCGTCCGTCTAGCTGTCTATCCCTATGTCTGTAAACTTTTCATATTTTCGACGATATTCTCAAGAGCCACTGGGCCACTATGAACCAAATTACATGTAGGCTTAAATGCCCTAGGGTAAGAGGGTACAAAATTGTTAAAATGAAGGACCAAGCTGCATTTCAGGGGGGAGATAATCAAGAATAAAAAATGGTTGTTAATAAAATCTTGTCAAGAACCATTTGAGTAAGAAAAGCTAACACATAATGGAAGCTAGCTTTCTTGATAAATTACTTTCTAATTTGTTCGGGTCATGACCCCTCGGGGGTAGGATGGGCCACAATAGGGAACAGAATATGTACATTGAAATATATGTAAAAACTTTTCTTTTTTTTCTGAAAAGCGCTAGACTAGAGAAGCTGAAATTTAATTGGAAGCTTCAAGAGGTAGTATAGATTCTAAATTGTTAAAATCACAACTTCGGGTATAATATGAATGATAATTATATAGAAGCAATTCATTTTCTGGTAATATAGATTCATTGTAGTTTATAAAGATTCATTTTTGATTCATTTTTAGCTGAGAGATCGAATGAACTTTTTTGATGATCTGTCATCAGTCCGTCCATCTGTTAAATTGTCTCATTTTCAACGTCTTCTCAAGATTACATGGTCAACTTTCTCCCAAAATTGGTACAAAACAAGTGAATGAGAGTTGTGTATTATTTTAATGAAGGACCAATCCCCTTCCAAGAGGAGATTTTTTTTTAAAAATGCAAAACAGTGTGGAATGAATAGAAATCTTCCAAAGAACCACCAGGCCAGAGACGGTGAAATCTTTCTGGGTTAAGTGTAAATTCTAAACTGTTCAAATCATGGTCTCTGGAAAAGGGTTAGACAACAAAAGGAATTATGACTGGCTATAAAAATGGTTCAAGAAGACGATAATATGAATATACATACGACATAATTACGCCTGTAGTGCTTGGTATGCAGGGCTTTCCAAAACGTAGAAGAAAAAGTTACATATTTGTCAAAAAAAATTTACTAAATATTCAAGATAGAGTCTCTTAGGTTAGACTCAACCAATGTTTTTAATATTTTTCTAGGAAAAGCCCCTTCTTATCTTAACGAACATTTTTTACTTCGGTCAAATTTTAGTAGTTACCATACTAGATCAGCCTCAAATGCAGATTTTGTTGTACCATCAATTAAGCATAATCAATATGATTCTTTTTATTTTAATGGAATCAAAGATTGGAACATGTTACCTGCAGGAATTAAACCCATTTTAAATACTGAGTTTGCTTTTAAAACATGTTAATGATGGGCTCCCGATGAGAAGCGATGTGGGGCATCGTTGGAGACATCGCTGATTTGTAACTACAACTTATTTTCTACCGATGACCCCCGATTCGCCAAATGGCTTCAGTTACCTTCCGATTACTATAGGTGTCCGGCGTGCAACCACGCCATTTTTATCAAAAAACGCATCGGTAGCTCATCGTATACTCCATCTCTGGATAACGTGACTGATACCTTAAACTTCGCATTTTATGCGGTTTGGATGTACACATCGATAAATCCTGAAAAGGAACCTTTAATTCCATAATATATTGTCACTAATTGAATGATGGTATCGTTACCAGATTAGATCTTATAATATTGATTTTTGGATAAGAATTTTATTTTAATTGGGTCTTTGTATTTTGACTTTGCATACCATTTTGTACAGAGCTCAAAACATTTTCAAATTGGTAATTTTTTTTGTACTTTTATGAGCCCATTAATTATTCAAAAATACTATTCCCGGTTATTAAATTGAGATTTGAGATAAATACAATAATCGGTTATATTTTAAGATTATTTTATCCTGCTTAAACACTTATGTCTAAAATTTAGAGTCTGAAACACGCACACACACCCTCCATCACACGCACAGATGCAGAATGAAGTAAAACACCAACGGCAACAATTCAATGAAACGTTTGCAAGAAGTCAGATGTGACTATATGTTTATAAATATAATCTAATGTGAGTGTGTGCTGCAATGTCGACAATTTTTTAGAGATGACGCTTTGCATTTACATGTAAGTATACTTTTCGAGATAACTTTTTTGTTTCTCTTATATCGAAAGGCTAGTAATTTTTTAGCTTCATATTTCCATTAAAAATAATCTAACCTAACTTTACCAATGACAGTCTTGCTGTAGCCAAGACAGAGTTTTCGGGAACTTCTAGAGTTTTATAATTTACTCAACACCAAGATATTAGTTTCGAATATCTTTGCAGGGATTTAAAGTGTTTCACGGAGAGTATGGTTTGTGTTTAAAGGTGCATGGACACAGATTTGAAGTTAACATTTTCTGTATAATATTACGACGTATATTTTTAAATAGCATTTCACACAAAAATAAATTAAAAATCTTATTTTATTTAAAAGTTATTTAGGTCTTTCCACCTTTCTGTGGAAAGACCTATTGATTTCCTTCTGTTTCTTCTTTTTTATTATTTTTCCGCCGTGTGATTTTTTGTTTCAAGATTTATCGAAAACATTTATAGTCCATAAGAATGTACTCCGTAAAAGATTATTGCAGTTCATCCTGCGTAAATGAACCTTGACCGCTTTCGAAGTTATTGCCCCTTTTGCAAGAAATGCTTGTTATCGCTACTCCTCTGAAACCGTAAACCGTAGAGATATGAAACTTTCACTAATGTCTTCAACTAATTAAGGGGACTCTGCAATCTATTCATTGCGAAAGCATTCGGTGACCCCTTCAATGAGTTATTGCCCCTGAAACTTTTTAAATTTAACAAAAAATTTAAAAATTTCAAAATAACAAGTCGTAGAAACATGGGACCAACTGCATATGATTCATTGACCTTTGACCTTCAAATTCATGTAAAGGTCAAAGGTCAAGGTCATTCCAAAAATGAGAAATTTAGCTCTTTTTATATCTCTTTTGTCTTTAAACATATACTTAATGTCTATGCATCATTAATATGTACTCTTAAAACTGTTTCAAAGATTTCACTCTTGTCCCCTAATATTAACCCTTTAAAAAGTTATTGCCCCTTGTGCAGAAAACCTTGTTATCGCTACTCCTCCAAAACCATAGACTGTAGAGACACCAAAACTTCACTAATGTCATAAGGGTCTTTAGGCCTAACTTCACTGTATAAGTGCAAATGGATCTGATGACCCCTTATATGAGTTATTGCCCTTTAAGTTTTTTGTACTTACTATTAAACCTTATAACTTGAAAACTATAAATCATAGAGGCATGCGGACAACTGCATTGTGACCCTTGACCTTTGAACTTGAATATTTTTTCAAGGTCAAAGGTCAAGGTCTTTCATTTTTTTTTTTAAATTTTCATTTTTTTCTATGCTTTAAGGGAGTTTTGGTTTCTTTTTCTTGGAATTTAATTTTTAGTAGTCCGATATAAAACAAATTTAAAATTCAAAGAAGGTGGAAAGACCTCTTATTGTTCTGTGAACAATAAGTCTCCTAGTTAAACTTCAAATTTTTTGGCGGGTTTGATTGACAAATCCTTGCACTTAAAAAAGGTTTAGATTTATTCTTAATACTTTGGAAAAGTGGCAATCTTCTTGTGTATTTATGAGAAATATTTAAACTTTAATCCAGAATTCAGAATAAAAATGTTAGAAAGTAAAACTTCTTCACAAGTATCGTCATTCCGAGCAAAGTGCTGTGTACAGAGTTTAGCAAATCGATCTAGCCCGTTAAACGTAAACAGGGGCCCGTTTCATCAAAGGTCGTACGCCAAGTCGTAGCGCTACGCCGGCGTAAAGTCGGAACTAGCACGAAGATCTGCATTTCATTAAAATTTGACTAAATTTAGGCCAAAATTTTACGTCTACTCATGGGTAGGCGTAATTTTGGGCGTAAAGCTAAAATAAAACCTTTTTACTGATTATAAAACAATTTAGCGATTTCTAAAGAAATAGTACGGTTCTAAGAAGAATTTAAAATACAAACAATGCATTATTTAATTATACATACTAGGAAGAGTGGGAGGGGGAGGGGTGTTGTTACAACCACTTGGGGACGTAGTTGATTTCAGTAATAACGTACTTAATATTTTAATAAATTTCTGCTTAAAAGAAAAGATTAATTATTAGAGATTTTTTCGATCACCAATTCTTACGTTTTGACAATGTATTCATACACATGTGATTGTGGTATTGTATGGATAAGGTATTGTAAATCAACTATACATATGTAACTATATTTCTACACCCCGCTTGAAAAGCGGGAGGGTATATACTATATAGTAATCGGGATGTCCGTCCGTCTGTTAAGCTTTGGGGGTTCCCATCTCTATCCGCTACTCTATCCGCTACTCCTCATTCACAGAATCTTTATTACATATTGCCATTGTGCCTTATTGTACTTTTTGATCCGACACATATTTTGGGTGTCCCATAGCAAAACATGGACACTGCCACTATATTCATATGGGAGGCGGGGGGATGGTATCTTTTATTGAACTCATTGCTTACGGTACCTCTAGTTACCTTTTCTGTTTCATTCATTAAAAAGAGACCCATTAAAATTGTCTGTCTTGAAAGAAAAAAATTTCCCCAAACATATTTTCTGAAAAAAAAAAGAATAAAAAAATCGGTTTCAAAAGCACAGTAATCCTCTTTCTGGTAATTTTCTAAAGCCAAATAGTTTTTTTTAAATCATGTTTGAAGAGTCCATTTCTTATTTACTCCTCGTCCACATGCGTGAATCTAGAAAGGGTCGTAGAGAGGATTCAGAACCTCCCGAATTTGCAGATTAATTAACATTGAATGTACAGAGTACTCAGTTAAGGACGAAAGTAATAAATTTTTAAGGTATCTGGGACAAGTGAAGTTCCTGGCGAATCAAAGACGGAACCCAGGGAGGGGGGTCTCATAAACAATGAGATTTTTGAAATGGGAAATATATTATTGCTTTTATAATATCAATGTAAGATGGTGATAATTAAACACTTAAGTTCAAGAATGAATTATTCATTTTTTTTTCAGACAAACATTGATGCAGAAGATATCTTTAATTTTCATGATTTTGTCTAAAAGAGTAAATCTTATATGGTAAAAGATAATTTGAGCCATATAAAGCACATATAAAATGAAAATATGCATGTTTTTGATTTCCTGCATAACTCACATTTTTAATGAATAAAAAATAAAGAGTAACTGTAACTTAATTTCAAAGACAGATACCACACAAGCAGAGAATTTTTGCAAGAATATCTTTGTAGTCATATCTCTCTCTCTCTCTCTCTCTCTCTCTCTCTCTCTCTCTCTCTCTCTCTCTCTCTCTCTCTCTGTGTGTGTGTGTGTGTGTGTGTGTGTGTGTGTGTATGTGTGTGTGTGTGTGTGTGAGTGTGTGTGTGTGTGTGTGTGTGTGTGTGTGTGTGTGTGTGTGAATATTTTTAAAACTGTACATTCCATTTAATCTACAGATAGTAAAGATTTTTTTTCTATAACTGCAAGGCCTAAAGTTAGTATTTCGTAACTGTATTATGAACCTTTGTGTCATTTTGATAAACAATAACAATATTATAATGGATCATTTGAATTGACAAAAATTTAATAAACTAGAGAGGATTATCTTATGTGTACCTTATACATGTATGTACCTTAGTAGTAAACGTGTAAAATTTATTTCTTGACTAAAAATGTGTATTCTATCTCAAACTCAATCATTGTATTCATTATTGGAATCAGTATTTATCAAATCATGAAAATTATTATCAAAGGCGAAGTCATTAACCTGTATCAATTTCGCGAAAAGGGGGGAGGGGCTGTAATTAAAATTCCAAAATAAATAGCTTAGCTTAATTCTGAAATACCTGTACATGTACGGTCCTTTTCTTCCTTTCAATTTATACGACTTTTATTATTGAAATGTTGTAAAAAACTAAAATTAGCTTTCTTATAAAATACACGTCTCCTAGATGACACTATCAATCCATGCACGTTTCAATCAGTGCAAGTATTCATTTATCTATAAGTTGTGTTACTCTGTACTTTGACGTGCTACAATTAATACATGTTTGTACATGCTGTACGCATTGGGCAATGTTTATGTTTTTGCTCCTATGGAATGCAACGTTGTCAAGGACTTTTTCCTGTGACAAGTGTATATTTTACGACTAGACTTACCCCGCTTGGTGAAACGCAAATTACGCCCGACTAAGTTTTGGCGTAAGCCCCGGAAGTACGCCTAAGTCTACGACTTTTGATGAAACGGGCCCCAGTTTTTGTAAACAGGGCACGAGCTCTGTTATTGTTGATGTTTACGATTCAACAGGTGCATTCAATCGTCAAAGTCTGCTCACCACAACTGCATGGACTGACAATATATTGTGTTTGTTTTGCTTTCGAACATGTCTACTTTGAATTTTCTGAATTATAGTATTAATATTTTTCATTTATACACAACAAGATAGCCACTTTTCCTTTAGCATTAAGAATAAAATTAAAATTTGTGAAAGTGCAATGATGTGTCAGTCAAACCTGCCAAAAAATTTGAAGTTTTAATAACATTTAAATGAAATAAGATTTTTAATTAATTTTTTTGTTAAATACTATAAGAATATACATCGTATTATTATACAGAAAATATTAACTTCAGATCTGTGTCCATGCACGTTTAAGACGTAATATTTGTATTATTTATTGTATAATTTGTACATTTAGTAGATTCTCTATATTTGAAATGGTCATCATTTTTTTTTAAGTAGAGAGTAATTCTTAATGAGTAATCCTCAAGAAGACGTCGACACTTGTCAGAATGGATGAAATGTATAAGATCTATGATCTTAATATTAAAAGATTGAGGAGCAATATAAAAAAATCTATCCTTCTGTATTTAAGAATCCAAAAGTGAAAAAAAGAACTAGATAGATTACGTGATCAGTACGTACTGGTATCTGCTGACAAAGCAGGTTACAATATTGTCTTCGTTGGTAACTTAGGCTCATTCTAGAAAATTTCAGAAGAACTTCGATTTAATTCTACAAGTGGTGATCCAACTTATACTCATAATCACTTTTCTTAGGAGGAAATTCTTCAAAATCATATATCATCCCAAATAACCCAAATGATTTTGAACTACCATATGTAAGTTTTAGTTGGATGTCGAAACTTCACAAGAGTCCTTACAAACAAAGATACAAAGATAGCGGTTTTAGTAAATGTTCAACCAAGTCTCTCTCTTCACTCCTCACTAAGATATTAACAGTAGTGAAGAAGAAACCTCATGAGAACAGTGCAACGATATATTCAAGATGCAGACTTGGTGTAAATCAAATGTGGATACTTTAAAATTCCAAAGAACTTTTGAACAACTTTTGAACAAAATCAAAAGCTTAAAATCTTTTCAACTTTATACACAACCATTACCCATGATAAAAAAAGTCCATCCTTTTCGATTTTATTAACAGCTGGTTTTTTCTGATAAAAATGGAACTTTACTCACTTTGCCATTGGTCATTTGCAAAATTATTTTGATAAAAAAGACATTCTGATTGTACACACAAGCAGTCTGAAGTCGACATCAAAAAGTGCTTGAGTTTTTGATTGGCAATATCTATGGTGTTTTTGGAAACCAGGTTTTCCAACAATCTAGTGGAGTTCCCATGGGTACGAATTAAGCCCTGTTTTAGCAGACCTATTTTTGTATTCATATGAAGCAGAGTTTGTGCAAAATTTTTTGCATAAGAAGAAAAAAAAACACTTGCTGTGACCTTCAACTTGACATTTAGATATATCGACGACGTATTGTCAATTAACAATTGTTATTTTCATTCATATATATAGCTTGAGATAAAAGATACCACCTAGTCTGACACGTCTGTTTCATATTTAGGTATTTTACTTGAAAAGGGCGTTCATGGTAATCTAACAAGCAAGCTCTATGATATACCAGATGGCTTGAACTTTTATATCGTCAACTTCCCTTACTTACGCAGCAAAATACCTTCATAACCTGCATAAGGAGCTTATGTATCTCAGTTAATTCGATACGCGGGGGCATGATCTACGTATGAACAGTTTCTAAAATGGGGTAAAGTATCGGCAAACAAGTTGATGAAACAAGGATATCAGCAGTTTTGATTCAAGTCATCATTTCGTAAGTTCTATGGTCGATACAATTACCTTGTCAGCAAAGCAAATACAATTAAACATTGACTCAAATGATGAATGACAATTTTTATATTAATTTTTATTTACATGTATACACTAAATTAACGACGGATTGTTTCACTATTTCTCGATCATGACCAGGGACACACGGTGGGTGCGACCGGCGGGCATGGAATGCTCACTCCTTCTTGACACCTGATCCCAACTATGATGTTTTGGAAGGCTGTTTTTGCTTTGATCATTTTTTGTTTTGTTTTATATATGGACTTTTGATCTTGAATACTGTACGTTATCTCCAAAGAGAGAGAGAGAGAGAGAGAGAGAGAGATTGACCTTATTGTGTACCGAAAATTCCACCTTAAGTAGTATTAAAACCATGTGATTCTGTGTAGTAAATATGTACTGTGTGCCGAGGAAAACACAAGTATAGCTGGAAAACAAATTATTTATGAAGTTGAACGCTTGGAAATCCTAGACGAAACACTTTTGAAACTACTTATCAATAACAACCGTCATTGAGAAATCTGGGGACTGAAACAAACACTTAACCGTTTTTTAAAAAATATTTTTTTAATTTTTTTTTTCATTTTGCATAACCACATAACAAAAGTAAACTGTTTTACTAGAACGCTATGTCTAATAACTGATATTACTTGAAATGTATCTTATTTGTACATGTATTATAAAACTTAAAAATCATAAACATAGCATCATGAACCTGAAAACGACTCACATTCTTTTTAGACTGCTTACATGTGAATTTTTAACTCTTCAGGGAGATATAAACTTCATTTTTTGATAGTGTAAGAAAATGTAGGTACATATTTGACCCGCTCCACACGATTCCACCATTTGAGCTCTGCCATACAACTGCCATACATCTTAAGTCACTTTCCAGTTGACTGAATTGATAATTCCACCCTATCGAAATTACTTAAATAACACCTGCTGTTTATGCAGTCAAAACACTGGCTTGTAATGTTTTATATATCTTCAGTCATTAAAAAATGAAACAATGTGTCAAACGTTGTCGTTATTTTTTATTTAAATTAATTATCGAATATACCTAGCTCAAATACGACTGAAACAGAAATTATAAATAAAAAGCAATGGATGTTGAATTAAAGGCTGCAACAAGTGTTTTCTACTTCTAAAGTATACTTTGAATACATTTATTTATGTTTCATAGGAATATATAAATATACGCGTATATAAGCAGAAAAAAGGTTCTTTTCTTTATTCCCTTTATAATTATATTAATTGGGTGATTATTTGAAACTACTTATGTCAACTCTAATTTAGGGTCCATAATTTGGGAAAAAAAATCTAATCCACTTCACTTAAAAATGTTCTCAAATAATTCTTTCTTAAGTGGATTGAGAAGATCTTTTTTTGAAAATAGAATCACATGGTTAATCCTATTGTGTCTACGCCATATCCTGGGATCTTAATTAGGAAATTTTTTAGATAAAATCTACTCTCTATGGGGAAGAAAATATTTTTTAACTCTTCTGTCAAAGTGGTTCTTGAGAATATTTTTCCTTATGATATACTACTTGAATATAAGTGCATTTGTGCATCGCTCTGTTATATACACATACAAAAAGCAACATCTTTCTATCTGTATTGTTTGTCAAAGTTTATTAGTCTTTGTATACATGTAATTAAGTGTTCTATTCACAAGAGGAATTATCATTTTCATAAAATGACTTGCTATATTTAGCATTTATAGCAACTTTTCTTGAACAAAAATGACACACTAGCCAGGAAGACAAGGATTGTGATATCTATAATAAAGAAAAGTATTTCATACAAATATTTGACGATTTTACAGAGAAAATCATTTTTTTTTTTACAGAAAATACGTCTTATGAAGTTACATGTCAGCAGCAAATATGCAGTCTCAAAGTTTCATTTTTTTCTCCTGTGGTTTTTTTTTTTTTTAAATATCCATCAAAAATTCCGAAAGGTATTAAATATTATCATGTTTTTGTCGCCCCCCCCCCACTTGCTTAAAAAGGAGGTAGAACAAAAAAGCAGGTAGAACAATGTATAAAGTGATAGGGAGTGTCTGGTCGTACGTCTGTCTGTCTGTTGCGCTGTTTGATGCCCATCTCTTATCCGCAACTCCACATAGATCCTTATTACATTGTGTGTTTTTTTTTTTTGCATTTCCTATAAGTTTACTTTTTGATCTGACACTTTTTGTGGGTCTCTCATAGCCAAACATAGCCAAATTATTGTAATCATATTAGAGGCGGGGAGTCATTTTGTGAGCATAGTGCTACATGGAACAGTACGTTTAGTTTATTATGAAACTTTACTCAAGATAATTTTGCGTATCTGCTGGAAAATATCAATCCATATTCAGTCTACATCATATTGAATGTGAAACCTAATTGTAAATAATTTTTTTTTGGTCAAATTAACAAAGTAATGTTGATTTTAAAAATAACTGCCTCGGATTAGTGTATTCATACCTTCCAACCAAAATTCCTCAAGCGTTTCACTATAATATATATAAAAATAAAAAAAATATAATATATATAAAAATGTAACGTTCATTTAATAATCTGCTCAATATTTTTGATAATCAATTACCTTTTCACAGGACATTTGTTTCAAAAGGGAATCTTTTGTGTAACCCCTGGTCAAGTCGATTTACACCATGCGTCATTTTGTCAAAATGTACAACGGATAGAAAGTAAAATATTTATATTCAATCGTTCGTCTTAACTTTATAAATGTGATAAATAACAAGTAAAAACTTCAATGGAAAATGAAGTAGGTCGGTACATTATTAAACTACTTAAAAGGCTTCGACCTTCAAAAGAATTAAGTATTGCAATCAAATTTTTAATGGGGCAAGTATCAATCAGGAAATGTTTTGACTTCAACTATAGGGGCTTCTGTAGCAGGCAGACATGTGGGTTTTGTATATTTGCATAAAAATATTAATAACAATGGGCACCCCATATCATCATGTCCCTTATATGTCAACAAGGAACAAAATACTTAAAGATTACCCAGATCAAAGTACAGCCCAATTTATGAAGGAGGGGTATATTTTTAAGGGCATTACATTAATTAAAGTATTGGTCAACTTCCTTTCCCATTAAATTTTTGCATGTTACCAGTTTGTATAATTCCTAAATCCATGCAGGTACAGAGGATGATCACTTATTTCTCGTACCTTGAATCAATAGCATATTAAATGATTTCATTGATCGAGAGCTGTGTACAGTAATTTTTTGTCATTTGACAACCTAGTAGACATTATTTCTGTGTTATGAAAAAGGGGCGCTTTTGGCAAAAGTTAGATTGAAAAGCGTTTGTAGATTAAAGGTACTTGGACACAGATTTGAAGTCATCATTTTCTCTACAATATTACGACTTATATATTTTAATGGCATTTCACTCAAAAATTATTTAAAAATCTTATTTCATATAAAAGATATTTAAATTTCAAATTTTGATTAACACATCCTTGCACTTTCACAAATTAATTTTATTCTTAATCTTTAGGAAAAGTGGCAATCTCGTTGTTGTAACAATTTTGACTGTTTATATATTGAAAATGTGTGTTTATCTATTTGTGATTTTAATTTATTCCGATCGGAAGACTCATTCATCATTATTGTATGTTTAACCTACATTTAAGGGGGCTCTCTACACCTATAAAGTATAACTGATTTTTGTTGCATGCATTTGTTTCTAATAACAGGCCCCATATCCGATAAAATAAGGTTCCAAAGTACTTCAATTTATTTTTTAGAAATATTTGAAATATTTTATTTATTTTGTTAAAATCCCTCCTATCTATCACAGGATGAAAAGCCAGGTTTCCCAAATTTGGAAACCCGATGGAAACTTATGGGAATCGTGACATCAGTAGTTTCCATATAGTTTCCATTTTATGGAAACCACATAGTTTCCCTTAAGTTTCCCAAGATAGGAAACCATGGAAACATGCCCCGGTGGTTTCCACATAGATTCCCGACATGGAAACAATCAACCTGTGGTTTCCCGTAAGTTTCCCAAGATAGGAAACCATGGAAACATGCCCCGGTGGTTTCCATATAGATTCCCGATATGGAAACAACCAACCTGTGGTTTCCCGTAAGTTTCCCAAGATATGAAACCATGTAAACATGCCTCAGTGGTTTCCATACAGATTCCCGACATGGAAGCCACCAATATGTAGTTTTCCCCATGTTTCCCAGGCAGGGAAACTTTGAAAGTATATCTCAATACTAACCAACCTACCTTTTATTTTACAAAAAGTTAAATATTTAATTATGCTACCATATTTTTACCAATTATAGAAATACTTCAAAAGTGTTTACATGCTGTATCAAAATAATTAACTTCAAACAGTTAAAATAACTAGATGTGTATTTCTGTGTGATTGATTTAATATTTCAGCACCGTGAACGCAATTCAATTTTAGTTTAATTTTATTTAACTGAATTTTATTTAATTTAATTTAATTTTGAATTTGATTTATGACATAAGTTTTGGTAAACTCGTATAGAATGCGTGAAGTGGAATAGGAAAAAGTAAGTGCATGCAGTTATGTAGAAATCAATCATTTCCGATCCCACTTTCTTGAAGCTGTCTATGATGAATGTTCCTTTGAAAAAAATGGAAGAGCTAAGGAAGGGTACATTTAATGAAATTATTTACAGAAAAGGTTTACTAAAAAAATCGATTAAAAAGTAAATAAAGAAATATGTCAAGTTACGATTACTGATTAAGGACAGGTGAGACGTTCCTCAATAAAATAATTAATTTTTTTTCCAATATTTTGCAATTGACATTGAAGAATTATTTTTACATAATTACATGTATTCACAAGACATCAAGGTACCTTACCAGGCATTTGTGTTAGATACCAGAGGTTGGCATTTCTTATATACCGGGGTAATCGGTCAGGAAAAAAATACTTCAATTGGTTTGTCAAAATTTCATTTTTAGTGTTTCAAGTTTTTAAATACAAGTTTAGAAATTGATAAAGATTTTGTTTTAATATGAATTAATATATTAATATAAACTGGTCAGATAAGAATCATTCATCGAATTGGCTTGGGGCTGAGTATTATCATACTAGTATTTTACTATTAATAGTGAATATTGTCTTTTTTAATTTATTAAATCATTATTTTTATTATTGGGGTGGGTGGGTTGCTTTTTATTTTTTTTTTCTTGAGAAGCCCCCCCCCCCAAAAAAAAAACGCTTTTGAAAAAATCACTATCATAATGGTCGGCCTGTGTAATTAGGGACACCTGTCCTCACGTGCCATTTCAGGTGAAGACACGTGCCGCGAAGACACCTGTCACTGTGTATTTTTTGCATATTCTATGTGAATTGAAAACGGCACTTGGATTATGCAAAACGGCACTTGGTCAAAACGGCACTTAGTGAAAACGGCACTTGGTCAAAATGGCACTTATAGAAAAAAGTATAATTATATGCAATGATAATGATATATAGATTGATAAATATTTGTGTGAGTATATATACATGTAAACATATATAATTTTTGTTTTCTGGGAGGGTCCATTTTTTTTTCCAAGAAAACAATTCATGTACACACTGAAATAAGTTTTTATGAAATCTATGTGATCCTATATAAAATTAGATTATGTGTGAACCTATGCATATACATACATACTTTTCTCCACAGATTCATACATTTAAATACCAAATTTGAAATTATTTTTTTTCATTTTACACGTTTTATTCCTTAAAATATCAGTATCTTCATCTTTTAGTCTCCTTTTTTAAATTAATGAAATAACAGCATAGTTTTTAAATATAACATTATTTTCAAAAACAAGATTATAAATAATAACAGCAACATTTTATCATCTAAATAAATTATTATTTGTAACAATTAAATATCAACATTGTTTCATTTTAATATTTAATCAGTATAATTAAATAGAAATAAATTAATATTCTTCAGTTATAAAAAAAATAACCAACAAACAAATGTTTTTGTTCTTCTATGTACAGGTTTCATATTGTAAAAAAAACCTTATAGTAAATGTTGTATGGCTATTCAGATTTTATATACAGTTTAGAGAGGAAAATCTCTTTGACATATTGTCAAGAAATACACAATAGTAACTGTATGTGATTGCAAATTGACGATCAACAGATTATTGAGGGGGAGGTGTGAAAAAGTATTTTGTTTCTTATTCCTACAAGTGTATTCTAAGTAAACATACTCTAACTGGCCTCTAATTAATCAACTGTGACTGCATGGCAACCCCCAAAACAGAGTAGTATACATATACTATAAATTTTTAAATTTCAAAGGATCGTGATAATATTATTTGGATTTAATCTCTTTTGTAGAAAATATTAGACATATAATTTAAAGAAGAAACACATTTAAAAAAATCTAACCACTGTACAAAAGTACAATAATTTTCCAATGAATTATAGTCTATTTTTCCCCCTAAAATATTTTTTAAACATTTTTATCAATAATAATATACACATTTATTACTATAAATGTAATATAAAGATCCATTTTCTGTATAAACAATATCAAATTCTCAAAATTAAAAAGTGCCGTTTTGACTTTTCTGAAGTGCCGTTTTGACTACTCTCAAGTGCCGTTTTGCATATTTACTAAGTGCCGTTTTCACCAGGTGCCGTTTTGACTTGTACCCACGAAGAAGAAGGTGTAAAGCAGCTGGTAAATGTGAAAAGTTAAGATGGTTTCACCACCCAGTGTCTTTAAGACTGTGATAAATGCAATGGCCAACGATGAAGGATTAGTGTACGTATATTTTTGTTAACTTTTTACGGTAAATAGTTGTAATATTTGGCAACAACAAATCTTCACTATCGGAGGCAACTTTTGTTCTGACGCCATTTTGAAAAGTTGGATAGGCCTACCTAAGTTTTAAATTGTTAAGTGTATATATTGCAGAGAGAGAGAGAGAGAGAGAGAGAGAGAGAGAGAGAGAGAGAGAGAGAGAGAAATTTGAGACGTTGATATAGCATAACTTAGATTATGAAGGCACCGTGCATGTGCATGCTGTATGTTGTAAAATTTCAACGTTTCGCCTTTTATCATGTTTATTAAAATGTATGCTCCATGTGTATGTTCTCTCTCTATATATAAATGAATACTTTTCGGAATGTAAAAAACATGGTTTCGTAATTAAATTCAGACTGTAGAACATCCGGTTTGAATACCACATGTGTTTTATGACTTTGGGAGCCAACTCTTGTTTTTTGGAACTGACGACTTATGGCAAGGTATAAATTAAATATTTTTGGTTCAAAACTTTGATAAAAGCATCGATATTTTTTACAAAAAGTGTCTTCAATCTCAGCTTATCCGATTATTCATGAAGGATATCCTCATCAGAACAGATTGTAGCGAATAGCATAACCCTTAATCATATGCATGACGATGATATGGAGGGAAAATATACATAAAAAAAGTGAATGTAGGTGAAAGCCTGTCCTATTTTCTGAAGAGATTAGGTTTGTTTTATTGTTTATTTAAATAGTTTACTGCTCAAAAGATTTTTTTTTGTAATGTCTAACCTGTTGAGATGAAGATGTAAAAAAAAAATCCTAATTCATAGTGAATTAATATTGATAGTATGTCATGAAATGCAAATGAATCATCAGCTTGAATTATCAGTTTTTTCACAATTATTGACCTGAGTAGGTCAATGTATAGCGAATAATACATACTCCTTTCCATATTGCATCCTAGCCTGAGACACCAATTTCAGCCAGAGGGACAGAGACCCTAGGACTGATATTGGTCGAAGGTCTGATACAGGATGTGATGTGGAAAAGGGTATGTTTCATTATGTTTATTACAAACTTGGTAATAAAATACAGAACACTTCAAGTTGAGAAGATCAAGAAAATAAGTAAATAATCATGCACAATAAAACTACTTACATACATATGTACACAGTATTGTCTTACTGAACAGATTTAGCTGTCATTAGGTCAAAATTGCAAATAATAACATGCTTCTTATATCTGTATATACAGGTAGCTCTTGATGGCTTGAACTTCAATTTCTCGGAAGTTCTTGATCGCTTGAAGTGAGTCTCCGGTCCCGATTTTTTCCACTATATAATAAGCAGATTTGCTCTTGATTTCTCGAACTCCTGATCCCTCGAAGTCAAAATGCAGTCCCACTGTGCTGTGAATTTTACCCTTGATACCTCGAAGTGGCTGTGTGTATACCAAGTTATAATGTTCAAACTTTTGCCATAACTGTATATCTGTGTGTCTGTCTGAGTGTCTGTTGTCAACTTAAACCTTCACCATAACTTTAGAACTATACGAGATAGTGGCTTCATATTTACTTTAGTATGCATACTCCACTAATGAAGTGCTTTCAAATGGCAACAAGGACAATGATTATGTGATCTTGACTGTGACCTGTATGCTAAAAAAAATTGCTTTTTCGAACTTTGTTGCTGTGTTTCACAAGCGCATCTTGTTTTGTTGGTCTCTGACCAGTAGAGCTTATGCGATAGTAAAGCGTCCGGCGTGCGTCTGTCTGTCCGTCTGTCTGCAAACACTACTCCTCCTTAAATTTTAGTCTGATTTCAATATAACTTAATTAGCTGGCACACAAGTAGACTATACTAAGATACATAATTCTGTGCATCAGATTTGATAAGTACAAACCAGTAGAGCTACAGTCTCGACAGAGACTTCTGGTTATTTTTTCTTCCATCCCGGTTGTTGCTAATGCTATTACATAATTAGTTTAAATTAGAATGCAATAGTACCTGGGCATAATTTATCATTTCAGAAAGAAGAAAACTGTGTGACTTTAAAAGAAAACCAGTGAGATAAAATCATAGAAAATGTATGATGATTCAGGATGTGGTCATTTGGTAAGTGGTAATTCATTCATGATTAGTATGTATATGACAATTGCCTTAAAAAAAAAGATTGTAAATTTTATTTAAATACTGAACTGTGGTATATCAGCTGTGAGCTACAAGAAGTTGTATGTAAAAGCTAGGGCTGAAACAATTTGCCCCCTCCATGTTATGTGTGTATTGCTATGATTGACATACAATCAGTTCTCTAACACATACACTTCAATAAAACTTTGTCGTCTTGAACCTGAATTGAACAGGAAAAAACTCTGAGATCTCTACAAAAAATTGAATGAAAAAAAGGAAATGCTTATTAACTGATTTCTTGCTGGTCAGTATTTTGATTACGGAAGCTCTAAAAACTGCACACTAAAGAGTTCTACTTTAACATCAGTTAGTTTTATGAAGTTAGAGTGATCTGCCCATAGATTAAGATTATGAAAAATGTTATTTTACAGTCAGTTAGATTATTTTTAATAGATTAAATTATTTTAAGAATTATTTAAAATCAAAAAAATAGGAAATTAATTATTTTCATAAAGTTTTCCAATGTATGTAAACAGCAATGATTTCTGCTTACAGATAGTCCATTGTCTTTGAAAATTTCTTGGGGAAATGAGGCAAATACCATATGTTCTAAATGAATAAAAAGGGCTCATTATGCACATTTTATATGAAATATGATAGATTTTTTTCTCTCCAAGGAATAATTTCTGCAAGTCACTAAGTTTTTAGAGTTTCCTTTATTTTAAAGATATTCAATGAAATTATTTGAAGTATTAAATTTTGGTAAATTTTATGATACTAAAAGGTTATATGGATGAAAAAACAGCATGCATGTATGACAATAGGGTTTAAATTTTTAATGTCTCTTAATTTTTGAGTGACATTAAAACAGGAATTGTCATCACCAATAGACGAATTTCACATTCCTAAGAGTTTTCTCCAATTGTTGGCGTATCGCTCATTTTTCCCACTTTGTCCTTTGTAAGTTACTTGTTAATATTTTCAATCTTCAAAAATATTGGACAATTACAATCTGTATCTGTATTGGCAGAGGATGGGGGCAACATGAAAATCATAATGAATATGTTCATACTGATTTTATTTCTAAGATATTGTCCCTCAAAGTTGATACGGTTAAAGAGGGAAAACAGCGTCTTAAGCCGGTTGACCCCAGATCGACCCTGCGAAGGGGAATAACTTTTGTAAATGTGAAAATCCTTTATGGTATATCATATAGATCTAAAACTGACTGAATTTTGATCAGCCAATTTATGAACATGATGAATGGATGTAAATAATGTTGGTCAATATATGTAAAAAAAAAATTAAATTACTTGTTTATATATACATTTGTGGTATCTCTCCCATTGAAGTTTATAAACTTGTTATTTATTTCTTAAATAAACTGAGCGTACATGCAATACTGGTATAAAATTACTCATAAGATGCATGTATACTTAAACCATGATAAAATCATATGTGTCCAATGCAGCATATAATAAGTCATTAACATACAAGTACATGTGTATCTATACTGTAATACATATATATTGCATTATTTTTAGGTCCTGTTCTGTGGATGTCCTAAGACAGTGTCTACCCATCACTCCATCTGATATCACTTGTTCTGAGCATATTTCTCTCTCAAACTTAAACTACAGAGAGCCTGTGGATAGTGGATGAAGAGTGACCTTGGACCAATTTTCTAGGTCAAAGGTCAGTATCAAAATCTACTGTATATCTTTATTTAAAATCGTAGTCCAGTGTATATTTCTCCCCTGCCTGGTGTAATCTAGCTTTTGTGCAATGGGGTGGAGGGTCTGCAATGATCTTCAACCAATTTCTAGGTCGAATGTCAAAATAAAAAAAAATCTCTCCCAAATATTTTTAGGTCACCTGAGTAAACTCAGGTGACCTATTGCTATCCGTTTTCGTCCGTCGTCGTGCGTCGTGCGTTGTGCGTTAACATTTGAACATTTTCAGCTTCTTCTCTGCAACCACTGAACCAATTTCAACCAAATTTGGCACAAAGTATCTATGGGTGAAGGGGAACAAAAATTGTGAATTTCATGATCCCTGCCCTTCAGGGGCCTGAGGGGTGGGGCCAAAACCACTAAAATTAATGCAATCTTTAAAAATCTTCTTCTTTACTCCTGGGCATCAAGCAGTCAAACTGTTTGCATGATTGTAATCAGCAATGAGTCTTCTACCAAAATTGTGAAATTCATGGCCCTGGGGTCAGGGGTTCTAGTGCTAGGGCGGGGCTAAATAAGTAGGTAGTGAAAATGCATTATTTCTTTGAAAATCTTCTTCTCTGCTCCTGGGTATTAAATAAACTAACTAAGTATATAGTTATGATGAGCAAGAGTGCCTCTACCAAAATTGTGAATTTTATGGCCCCAGGGTCAGGGGTTCTGGTGTTAGGGTGGGGCTCAATTCATTATGTAGTGAACAGACAATAATTCTTTGAAGATCTTCTTCTCTGCTCCTGGGTATTAAATAAACTAACTAAGTGCCTAGTTATGGTGAGCAAGAGTGCCTCTACCAAAATTGTGAATTTTATGGCCCCAGAATTAGGGGTTCTGGTATTGTGGGGGGGGGGGGGGCTCTATTGATTATATAGTGAAAATACATGAATTCTTTGAAAATCTTCTTCTCTGCTCCTGGGTATTAAATACACTAACTAAGTGCATAGTTATGATGAGCAAGAGTGCCTCTACCAAAATTGTGAATTTTATGGCCCCACGGTCAGGGGTTCTAGTGCTATAGCGGGGCTCTATAGATTATGTAGTTAAAATACATGAATTCTTTGAAAATCTTCTTCTCTGCTCCTGGGTATTAAATAAACTAACTAAGTGCATAGTTATGATGAACAAGAGTGCCTCAACCAAAATTGTGAATTTTATGGCCCCAGAGTCAGGGGTTCTGGTGTTAGGGTGGGGCTCTATTGATTATATAGTGAAAATACATGAATTCTTTGAAAATCTTCTTCTCTGCTCCTGGGTATTAAATAAACTAACTAAGTGCATAGTTATGATGAGCAAGAGTGCCTCTAGCAAAATTATGAATTTTATGGCCCCAGGGTCAGGGGTTTTGGTGTTAGGGCGGGGCTCTATAGATTATATAGTGAAAATTCATTTAATCTTTAAAAATTTTCTTCTCTGCTCTAGTGTATTAAGCAGATGAACTACCTATATAGTTATGATCTACAAGGGCCCTAATCTTCCAGAATTGTGAATTTCAAGGCCCCAGGGTCAGGGGTACCATGGGGGGGTTGTACTTATATACTGAAAATGAATGAATGGTTTGAAATCTGCTCCTTGGTATTAATCAAATATCAAGGCCTAAGGGTCAGGGGTTCATGTGTGGTAGGGGCACTACTGATTATTGCTGAATATAACTGATTAGTTGAAATGCATTTTTGTTCCCCTACCTTGTGTATGGGTATTAAGTAAACAAACTAAGCAACTGATAAGTGTATTGTTATTATGAATTAAATTTAATCACTGGAAAGTTGTTGCATAATGCTCAGTTGACCTATAAGGCCCATGGGCCTCTTGTTGTTATTATAAAGAGTATGTTTTCTCTCAAACTAATCAAACTTAAAGCAGGGTTCTTAGTATGAGATACTTGTAGTAATATATTCTCAATGACATAATAAGGCTGAAAATATTATTTATATTAGGCCTAAAATAAAATATTGTTTGTTTGCAGTTGCCGACCAACCCACTGAAAATGCACCCCCCCCAAACTTTTTTTTAAAGCCATTTTGTAATATTATTTTTTCTCTCCAATTTTTCAGGATATTAAAACTGTTTCATTTTCAATTTTTTTCGTTATCAATCATACCAAGAGTGCAGCTTATTCATGTAAAGTAGGCCTATGAAAAACTTTATTTTATGTTATCTAACAAAGATCTGGAAATATTTTTTTTTCAAAAAAAAAAAAAAATTGCCTACCTACCTACTCAGCCTAAAAATTATAGGTCGGCAACTGCAAACAAAGAATTTTTTAAGCTTGGCCTTATGTTATTTTTTTTTCACTTATCATAAAGCATTAAAAATTAAAGAGATACATTAAATGCCGAAATCATATGTATCATGGTCATGGAAAGTAATTATTGATATTGGTATATTAAAGGACATTGACTGATCTTTTAGATTTCTAAGTTATTTTCAAGCATTATAATTCTGACATCATATAATAATTTTGTATGAATATTGCAGATCAAAGGTGATGTGAAGAAAACCAGGAAACTGATGTTGAAAGAAGTACTTAATGGCCCTTATGAATGGACTTAATGTGAAAGACTGTTCCATTGTTTATCTAAGATATATGAATTTATTTAATATTTTGATATTGAAAAATTCAGTTACAGTTTTTGTACATCAAATGAATTATTAAACATATAAAATGGTAATGCTTTCTTCTTTTACATGTAATAAATTTTTTTGATAGATTTTTAAAAGAATACACATTATTTCACATTGCTTCCTTTAGAAAAGTTAGGGAATCTTGAACTTTCCCAGTAATTTCCACCAGGAATGGGCCTCCAGATAATTCCACCAAGTTTCCACCACACAGAAAGTGTTACACAAGTTCCATATAGTTTCCTGAGTCAAGGAAACTGCAGGAATCATAAGGTTTCACGAGCTTCCATGTAGTTTCCCATAAAAGAAAACCTTAAGATTCCATCAAGTTTCCATTCCACGGAAACCACTACGCTCCGATTACATATGGTTTCCTGAGTCATGGAAATTTTAGGAATCGTGAGGTTTCCCGAGCTTCCATGTAGTTTCCCGTAAAAGGAAACCTAAAGATTCCACCAAGTTTCCATTCCACGGAAACCCCCTACGCTCCGATTCCATCAAGTTTCCTGATTCTGGAAACCAGTGGAATCTTCAGGTTTCCCATTACGGGAAACTACATGGATGTTCGGGAAACTTCAGGTTTACAGAGGTTTCCGTGGTTCGGGATACCTTATGGAATCGGAGCGTAGGGGGTTTCCGTGTCACGGAAACTTGACGGAATAACCTAGCATCCGCAATGGAAACCACTGGGAAACATGATGTAAACTTGAGGTTTCCATGTGGTTTCCATAAAGTTTCCTATGATGGGAAACCACTTTTTTCACCCAGTGTATATTTTTAAAAGCTCAGTGCTTTGAATTTCTCTTCAAAGTTTCGTGTTAAAAAATATTGAAATAATAACCAACAAAGATAAAAATAAAATCAACATAATTTTTATTTAAATTTACAAAAATAGACAAAAGAAAAACTAAAACAGCATTTTCTTGAGAATATCTGGTTGGATCCTCTTCAATATCTGAAAAGATATAATATAATATCAAAGGGTAAAAACAATGAAAAAAAGAAATTGAAAAGAATTGAAAAACTGTCAAAAATTTATAAACATCACAAAAATTCAGGTGTGAGAGATCCGTTTTAAGAGTGGACTCAAATATCTTGGTACTGTTTTTTTTTTTTTATATAAATAAACTTCAAATAAACTCTACTTGAACAACTATTAAACAAATTGTGACGCAAGGATATTTAAAGAAGTTCGTATTGTACATGTATTGTTTTTCAATGAGTTTAAGCGAAAATCATCGCGTTTCCAGTCAATGACAAAAACATGTATTTAGTGAATTCATGGTATTGAGAAAGGTAGATTTACTTACCGTTTTTATCCAACTTGCATGTGTTATCCAGTGCTATATATAACAAAACAAGTTAAGATGGTAAATGGCCAAAAGCGGTAAAAGAAATTCCTATAACCAAATGCACACTTCGTCTAAAGCCTGCACGTTTCCCTTACTTGTAAACAGCTGACAATCAATGGTGATCAAACGTTTGGGTCATGCGAAATTTCACCGGGTATAACCGTTCATTCAGGTGTATACAGAACAGAGTATCCTCTAGTCGATAGTCGATGGGAAGATAATACATATGTCTTATCTTATCAAATTTGCATTTTGGGGGGATAGGCCTATATTTTGCTGAAAAGCATATATGCTTATTGAAGAAATGAATTTCTGAGTGTATGGCGTTTTGACACGTAATGATGAATTAGCATATGGACAAGCCATGTTTTATATAATTTTTTTTCTCATCTAAAAATCTTATTCTAATAAGTTTGTAAATGTATTATCTAATAATTAAATAAGTAAAATTGAATACATTGACAAACAATTCATGATCATTTTTAAAGAAAGGATACGTATTGGGCAAAACACTGTATTAATTGATGTGATATTATGGACATTCCATCCACAATATCGCATGTTGTGTTATACTTAGTGATTTATCGGTGTTAAGTGAATTTGAATCTGATCATTTGGGATCAAAATGGCGTTTTTACGGAAGTACGCCATGTTGTGACGTTGTAGAGGGCCCCCTTAAGCTTGTTGTACATCATTGTTTTACCTTATTTATATGCCATACTGTTATTTACATTGTTTACTTTCGTTTTCCATTACTTCCGGTCGCGGGAAATTATGTACAGGTCTTACCTAGAATGTGTCGCGATTTCGCGGTTTATAACGTCACGTTGGGTCGTGCTACGTCACTTTTGGGTTAACATCTAGTTTGAGAAGTCAGTTGGGATTTTTAGATGATAGTGGACGGACGTAGAATTTTTTTAAAGGAGTTATTTTGAATAGACAGCCCCTACTTGTGAAGTTATTTTACTCAATTTGTAGTCGCTACCAGACTATTTGTGAGATGTCCAGGTAATTTAATTGGAATTTGTGATAATTTATTTATTATTTATAAAATTTCGTATTAGAAATTTACTTTAACTTCATCTGAAATTTGGGGAATCCTTTGAATCTAGCAAGTGACGTTGTGTGACCATATTTTGAAATATAAATTGTTGGTAATTTATTGACTATCATTATTAAATTTTGGAATATCAGAATATAGTTTTTGAAAACTTTATTATCTTTGTTGTTAATTTCTTTAGTAAAAAAAACCGCTACCAGGTTTATTCATATTTCGCTACCAGAAATTATAAGACCAGATCTTAGCCGCGACCAGGCTTATATATTACAAATACCAATTTGGTAATTAATAATTATTTTATCCTATCTTACGAACTCGTAACGGCGAAAACGTTACATTCTGTATAAATGAAAAATATTAACACTTAGATATAATCCAGAAAATTCAGAGTAGACATATTCGAAAGCAAAACAAACACGCAATATATTGTCAATCCGTGCAGTTATGGTAAGCAGACTGTGACGTTTGAACGCACCCGGTGAATTATAAACATCAACAATAAAAGAACTCATACCCTGTTTACAAAAACTGTGTACATAACACGAGTGTGCTCGATTTGCTAAACTCTGTACGCAACTCTTAGTTCGGAATGACGATACTTGTGAAGGAGTTTTGCTTTCTAACATTTCTACTCTGAATAAAATTATTTTTCTGGATTAAAGTTTTAATATTTCTCATTAATACACAACAAGATTGCCACTTTTGCTAAGGATGAAGAATAAGGTTAAAATTTGTGAAAGTGCAAGGATGTGTCAATCAAACCCGCCAAAAAAATTAAATTTTAATAACTTTTAAATGAAATAAGATTTTTAATTAATTTTTGTGTGAAATGCTATTAAAATATATTTTAAGTCGTAATATTATAGAGAAAATATCGACTTCAAATCTGTGTCCAAGTACCTTTAATTAATACTTAGACATACTGGTGATCTTGATTTGTTTGGGTTCTCGGTAAATGGGTTTTACTACATAGAAAAATGTTAACAAAAGGGCTCGGTAATAAGATGTGAAATATGGGAGACATTTACATTCATGAACTAGTAAATTTACATTTACTAGTTCGTGACGTCATAACAAAAATTGTCAGTTAACTACTTTGAAACTATGATATGTACTGTTAATTTATATTTCTCATATAATCTATAGAATTCAGCACATTTCAAGAATTTTTCAAAATTTGACTTTTGTGGGGACAAAGATATGCAATATACCGCATTTAGTTCTTAAAGTGATTAAATGAAACAAGGCACCTGTGACTGTTAAAAGCTATATGAATTAATTTAAATTAAAATGCTTTGGAGATGAAAAATGATATATTATCGGAACTTACATATATAATATCGATCTAAACAGTTTTAAAAATATCTGAATTGAGACTGAATGAAAGCTTTATTTTGCTCTCCTGCATCAGCCCTTAATAATGTTTTTGAAATGGGGAGGGGTAACCTCCTTTTTAAAATAAAACGTCCGAATTCGAAAACCTTTCCTCGGGGGGGAGGGGGGCTTGTATAACTGTAAGTTCTTGGCACCATTTTTTAATGCTGAATTCTTTTGGTGTCAACCATACAGCAACAAAAGTCGGGGAGGGGCGGCAGCTTCAAAATAAAAATGGACACTTCTCCAAATTAGACAATTTACATTTTTTCCAAACTGTTGTAATGATTAGTGGTAACTATAAACGTTAAGAAGACCAAGAATTAGGGTTAAATGGAACAATCTGTCCTCCCTTGAAATAGACTCGACCAAAGGGTATAAATAAGAATGCACTGAAAATTGCAGGGTCGATTGAATGATGAGCTGCAGCGAAGAAGCAGTCTGAAAAATGGGTAAGAATAAGAGAAATTTAAGTGAAACTAGTGCTAAATGTAACGGGGACCGTTACAGATGTTCCCCAAACGCTCCCCAACTCCCTTTTGGTGCCATATTCCCTATAAGCTTCATTAAATAAGACAAACTCTATGCATTTGAGACTTTAACAACGTTTACCCAGAAGTGTACCAATTTCATTCAAATTTTAACATTGCACGCGTGCGCATGTGAATGCACGTGCGTAATGATCACCATATAATTTTGTCTTTACAATCTCAATCTATAGATTCTAATATACTAAATATCAAAGTATTTAATCCAAAAGTATTAAAAATACGCTAATTCAAGTGTATTTTTGATTTTACTCACTTCACGTGCACGCACGTGCTCACATGAGCATGGCAGCCATATTTTCTTGTAGAAGTCCATTACATCTATTTATGTTCTAATTCCAACCCCGTTTGGTTGAAAACCAAGGAAGTTATAGCTGTTCAAAGTTTCAGCCAATCAGATTGCAGCGCACGTACATGCACGTGTATGCATGTGCATGGTGACCATATCTTCTTGTAGAAGTCCATTATATCTATCCATGTTCCAAATCCCATCCTGTTTGGTTGAAAACCAAGGGAGTTATAGCTATTTAAAACATAAGCCAGTCAGATTGCAGCGCACGTGCATGCACGTGTTTAAAATTTCAAAGGATTTCGTCAAAAAACAAGAAAGATATTGAGACTTTGGTTTCAGCCAATCAGGCGAAGTGCACGTGCATGCGCGTGAGATCTTGCTTGTTTGACCATGTCATCTTGTCTATGCTTCTAATATATACTTCTAATATGAGTTTTAAAGCATATCATCAATAATTTAAATAGTTACGTCTTTATCAATTATATTGGACATTTCTCGTGCGAGCTCTTGCAAGCACACGTGCATGCACATGCTTTCATGATATTTCTTTTATTACGGACTGTAGATCTCCCTAATGTATGACTATGTTCAAAATTTCAAATGATTTTATCAAAAAACAAGAAAGATATTGAGACTTAAGTTTCAGCCAATCAGAGCGAAGCGCACGTGCTTGCACGTGCGATCTTGCTATTTTGACCATGTCATCTTGTGCATACTACTCATATATCCTTACATTATGAGTTTCAAAACATTTCGTCTTAAAATAGGTTGATTGATTGTATACTGTTTAACGTCCCTCTCCAGAATATTTCACTGATATGGAGACGTCACCATTGCCGGTGAAGGGCTGCAAATTTAGGCCTATGCTCGGCACTTACGGCCTTTGAGCAGGGAGGGATCTTTATCGTGCCACACCTGCTGTGACGCGGGGCCTCGGTTTATACGGTCTCATCCGAAGGACCGCCCCATTTAGTCGCCTTTTACGACAAGCAAGGGGGTACTGAGGACCTATTCAAACCCGGATCCCCACGGGGAGAATAGAAAAGTTACGGTTATATCCATTATATACTGGTCATTTCAAGTTTTGCACGTGCGCGCTCTTGCAAGCACGTGCGCGCAAAATGACTTTGATTCCGCAAATCTACCTAACATGCCTACTTACCCTAAAAAGGTTTCACCTAAGTCGAATGTGTAGTTTACAAGATCACTCGCGGACAAAATTTTCCCAGGAAGAAAAATAATAATAACTAGAGCCGAGCTCGTTGCAAAGCAACGAGTAGGTCTTCCGTCCGGTTTTGGCCGGATGTGCCGGAAGTGACGTGAACAAAAGAAAGCAATGGGCTAAGTGGTCTCCATTGACTTTATAATTTCAATTTTGCATTAAAACCTTCAAAATAAGCTATTTTTGGCTACTTCCGGTTTGACCGGAAGTGACGTCGACGGACGGAAAATTTAAGATTTAAGCTTCCAGTGACATATGTTATTCAAAAACCTGTCAAGAACAGCAAAAATATGCAATTTTGACTACTTCCGGTTTGACCGGAAGTGACGTCGCCGGACGTATTTTGACGACTCCATTAGATAACGCTTGACATTTTGAGTAACTTTGCTTCTTTGACGTATTACAAATTCTCAATACTTTTCGAGATATAAAGGAAAAACTTTCGGCCCCTTTTGGCCCTTTATTATAGGGGCCAGCCCCTTATCGTTGATATTTTTCAAAAGATCGTGACATTCTCTACAACTTTTGTTCTATATGTCTTTACAAATTGTTAACATGTAAAAAGATATTGCAGAAAAGGTGTCAAAAATTTCTAAATCCTCGACTGGACTTTTTTCGGGCCATAGCGAGCGCCGACGTGCGGCACTTCCGGAGAAAAAGAGTGGAGTGTGACAAAAGAGCATACGTTGCTCTATCATCGCTGAAAATCTCATGTTTCTGTCTTAAGGCATTTTCGAGAAAAATGATGGACAATGAAGCCCCCTGAAAATCACTAAATCGCGGAAATCTCAAAACCGGAAGTGACGTCATCAAAACAAAAAATTATATGTCAGGTTTGTTTGATGTTCTATCAGTCCTGAAAGTTTCATGAAAATCGAACGAGCCGTTTCCGAGAAATCGTGTACACAAAATCGGTAAGAAAAAAAAACAATAATAATAATAATAACTAGAAACGATCTCGTTGCGAGCAACGAGAGGTCTTCCGTCCGATTCAGGAAAAAAATCTCGTAAAATTGAGCTGAAAAGTGATTCAAAATTTTGGTCGCAAAGAGGATTGAACCCATGTTGCCTTTTTCTGTTTTATCCCCAACGCGCAAACCATTAAGCTTTTGGGAGTACTGCTCTAAATATACTTGTGTGTATACTTTTGCAACAGTACAACTGTCTAAGAATCATAAAAGACGGGTCACTATTAATAATTTGCGCCAAACGCCACGAGTAAATATTCGCGCATTTTCTTTGAACTTATCTATTAAATAGGTGTGATAGCTTCAATGAAATAAGATAAATAAAACGTTCTTATCGCCTTTATTTTATTTCGACGTTTAAAAAGTCTTTGTATACATTACATATATCGTAACTAGCCCAGTTACACTCAAGTAGTGAAACGGAAATTAAGTGTTAAGATTGACACTGAATTGCAACGAACTACTACGTGAAAGTCCAAGTAGTTTTTTTACATTTCATGCATTCGTATGTCAGAATGGTTTAATCAAACGCTCAGCTGCCTCCATAAACCCCAATTGCGAAATGGCGGAATTGACAAAGACAGCCGCCATCTGGGGCCCGCTTCAGATTTTCAAATATTAATATCTAGAATTCAGATAAGCCAATTTTCAAACAACTTATATAGTAAGCATCAAATTGTTAAGATGAATACTTTTGCTCAGTAATGTATAACAAAATATTGATCATTAGAGAGTTATAGATAAAAGACTTTTGGCCCCTCTTAACCCCTAATTTGAAGGGTCAGCCCTATTTTTTTGACATCAAATGAAAGGTCTTGCAATGTTGCACATTTTGTCTTCAATATGTTTTAACAAATTATGAACAGGTGTGAAGATATGAGACAAAATGCGTCAAATTTTGTGAGATATTTCTGAGACACTTTTTCGGCCCTACCGAACTCCGGTGCCTTTTGCGCTAGAAAAATTTGGAGACCCAATTACAACTCACTAAACCTTCCTCTATTTTCCCTGAAATTCTCAAGTCCATATCTTAAGTCGTTTCGGAGGAGTTTCCCGGACAAGTCGACCCTCTGAAAATCAGAAAATCGTCCATATCTCACGACCGGAAGTGAGATAATCAAAAAGGAAAAAAACCTATCAAGATCAATTGAATATCTTTCAGATCTGAAAGTTTGGTATAAATCGGACTAGCCATCTCTGAGAAATCGCTTGCACAAAATCAGTTGGAATAATAATAATAATAATAATAATAATAATAATAGGGAAAAAGAAACCGAAGAATAACAAGAAGGTCTTCCGTTGGAGACGGAAGACCTTAATAATTAGGGCTGGGCAATAATATCGATATTTCAATATATTGCAATACAATGACAAAAAATATCGTATCGCAATACGATTTTGTAATATCGATATATTGGCAATATGCTTACATTAAAGAATTTTGTCATTAAATATAAAAATGAACTTATGAAAGTTTGTTATTAAGCCAAACAGTAAGTCAGAAGTTGTTTTGTGGGAACATTTCAGAGCATAACTTAAATGAAATCAACCAAATTTTTTTCGTGTTGGTTACTTATCATAGTTATGTACATTCTGCATGTAAATTAAAGTAAATATAGTAAGAAAATGCCATTTTTATTACATTGAAAATATTGCAATACATATCGCAATACAGTTAAAAATATCGCAATATATCGCAATACGAAATCTCGGGCCAATACCCAGCTCTATTAATAATAATAATAAAAATAGTGGAAAAGAAACCTAAGAATAACAAGAAGGTCTTCCGCTGAAGACGGAAGACCTTAACTAGACGAGCTTGTTGCAAAGCAACAAATAAGTCTTCCGTCTAATTCTGAAGATGATGAGATCGAGATTGTTTGACATTTACGGTTATGTGTGCAAAAACGAGCCATTTACAAATACTTCCGGTCTGACCGGAAGTGACGCCATCTTAACTACTTTAAATGATCTCCGCATCTGCTATTTGTTATTCTGAACAACTTTTCTTCTATGATGCTTAACAAATTGTCAATACTTTTTGAGATATCAGGAAAATACTGCTGGCCCCTCTAAATCCCTAATTTTAGGGGTCAGCCCTTTTTTTGAGATATCAATTGAAAGATCGTGTAATTCTACACTTCTTTTGTTCTATATGTTTTAACAAAATATTTCTAGGTAAAAAGTTATCATAGAAAAGGCGTTAAAAATTTGAAAAGTCATGATAGGACTATTTTCGGCCCATAGCGAGCGCCGGCGCGTCGTACTTCCGGTAGTTGTGATATACAAAAGGCACTTCTCCAAAGTTTGCTCTAGCATCACTGAAAATATCATGCTTCTGTGTTAAAACTTTTTGAGAAAACTGCCGGACAAAGTGACCCCCTTCAAAATCACTAAATCGCAGAAAACTCCGAACCGGAAGTGACGTCATCAAAATAAAAAATTATATATCTATATTTTTTGATGTTCTATTAGACCTGAAAGTTTCATGAAAATCGATCGACCCGTTCTCGAGAACTCGCGCGCACAAAATCGGTAAGGAAAAAAAACAATAATAAAAATAGTGGAAAAGAAACCTAAGAATAACAGTAAGGTCTTCCGCTGAAGACGGAAAACCTTAACTAGAAACGATCTCGTTGCGAGCAACGACAGGTGTTCTGTCTGATTCTGAAAAAAAAAACTCGTAAAGTCGAGCTGAGAAGTGATTAAAAATTTTGGTCACAAATTGAATCCAGGTCATCAGCGTGAAAATCCAATTCGCTTTTTTCCCCTTTTATCCCCAACGCGCTAACCATTACGCTATTGGGAGTACTGCTCTAAATGTACTTGTGTATACTTTTGCTACAGTACACCTGTCTAAGAATTATAAAAGACGGGCCATTATTCATAATTTCGCGCCAAACGCCACGTTAAATCTTCGCGCCTTTTCTTTTGACTGATCTATTAAATAGGTGTGATAGCTTCAATGAAATTAAGAAAAAAAGAACGTTCTCATAGCCTACATTTCGAGGTTTCGAAAGTATATTTAACACATTGTACACATTCTGTAGAAAAGTAACACAAAAGCAGTGAAATGACTATAATTTATTTTTTTTATTTCCCGTCTCAGAAGTGAACTATGCCGATTAGTTACTCTTTCATGAAAAGGTTGAAATGTTTCGCCGAAAAACATGCCTCGCTCTACGACAGTCAATGAATCAGATACCATTTATGTTCAATAACTTGATTCAGATCTTTGAGAAAAGAATGTTGATATAAACTCCATTAGAGGATCTTATTAAAATGGTTTTCTTATTTTTGTCTTTTCTATTCGTTTCATATCACACAAGTGTGCATGGGAAAACAGTGGTTATACGTTTTATACTTACTATATACATGCATCGATATTGTTTCTTGAAAAACTATAACTTATAACTATGATTTAAGATCTGTTTTTCTGTCTTGCAAAACAAATGATAATAGGTATCTCTCATTTGCACATTTAGTCTTTTCTTTTTCTACTTTGAGAACTAACAAAAACCAGTTAGAGAAGACGTTTGAGAAGACCCTGGAATAAATCTTTAGTTTGACACAGAATTGTAACGTAATTACTACGTGATCTATTAACGCGCAAACCATTAAGCTACTGCTCTAAATATACTTGTGTATATATTTGCAACAGTACACCTGTCTAAGAATTATAAAAGGCGGGCCACTATTGATAATTTCGTGCCAAATACCGCGAGTAAATATTCGCGTCTTTTCTTTGGACTGATCTATTAAATAGGTGTGATACCTTCAATGAAATTAAATAAATAAAACGTTCTTATCGCCCTTATTTTATTTCGACGTTAAGAAGGTATATTTAACACATTGTACACATTACATATCGTATCTAGCCCAGTTAAACTAAAGCAGTGAAACGGAAATTAAGTTTTAAGATTGACACGTAATTACAACGTACTACTACGTGAAAGTCCAAGTAGTTTTCTACATTTCATGTATCCTTATGTAAGAATGGTTTAATCAAACGCTCAGCTGCCTCCATAAACCCCTACTCGCGAAATGGCGTAGTTGACAGAGGCAGACGCCATCTTGGACCCGCTTCAGATTTTCAAATATTAATATCTAGAGTTCAGATTAACCAATATTCAAAAATCTTATATAGTAAGCATCAATAGAATGGTCTCTATTAATATTCCAAAAATAAATAAAAAATATTGAAAAACAAAAAAGTTAGAAAATACGATTTTTTCAATTCGCTTCTCCTAACGACAGGAAGTACTGACGACGAACGAAAGGTCGCGTCCTGGATGGTAAATATCACGATCTATAATCCCTGAAAGTTTCATGTTGATATCTTTTACCGTTTTTGAGTTTAATCGTGGACAAAATGTCATTTTAATTTCAGAAAATTGTCCATAACTTGGCACCGGAAGCGAATTTCCAAAAATTCTCCCGGATATATAAAATTCATGTAACGACACATCTGTTCTGAAAATTTCACGTCATTTCATCCAGTAGTCTTCGAGAAATCGCGTGCACAAAATTAGAAAGTCAAAAAAATAATAAAAAGAATAATAAGAAACAGTAGAATCACTATAAGGTCTTCCGTGAAGACGGAAGACCTTAATAATAATGAATTTTTTACTTTAACGACGTTTACCCAGAAGGATACCAATTATACTCAAATTTTAACATTGCACGCGTGCGCATGTGAATGTATGTGCGTTATGACCATACTTTAATGTCTACACTATCTATATATTTTAATACACTATATATTAAAGCATTTAGTCCAAAAGTATTAAAAATTACTCATTCAAGTGTATTTTTAATTTCACTCGTTCCAAATGCACGCACGCGTGTGCACGTGCATGATGACCATACCTTCTTACAGGAGTCCCTTATATCTATCTATGTTCTAAATCCCATCCTGTTTGGTTGAAAATCAAGGGAGTTACAGCTATTTCAAGTTTCAGCCAATCAGATTGCAACACACGTGCATGCGCGTAATTTCATGAAATTTTTCTATATCATATTGTAGGATATCCTAATGCATGACTATGTTTAATATTTCACAGGGTTTCGTCAAAAAACAAAAGAGATATAGCCGTTTAAAGTTTCAGCCAATCAGATTGCAGTACACGTCCATGCGCATGATTTCTTGAATTTTTTTGTATATCATATTGCAGGATATCCTAATGCATGACTATGTTTCAAATTTCAAAGCATTTCGTCAAAAAGTAAAGGAGATATAGCCATTTAAAATTTCAGCCAATCAGATTGCAGCACACGTGCATGCGCGTGATTTCATGAAATTTTTTCTATATTGTATTGTAGGATATCCTAATGCATGACTATGTTTCTAATTTCAAAGGGTTTCGTCAAAAAACAAAAGAGATATTGAGATTTTAGTTTCAGCCAATCAGAGCAAAGCGCACGTGCACGCGCGTGAGTTCGTGCTAATTTGACAGTGTCATTATATTAACACTATCAATATATCCTCATGCAATGAGTTTCAAAGCATTTCATAAAAAAATGTAAAAGTTATGGCTATATTAAATATATAAGTCACTTCACGCGCCCGGACGTGCATGCGTATGCGCGCAAAATGACCTTCGTTCAGCACACCTACACAACACACCTTTTAACCCTAAAAAGGTTTTAACTTAGTTGGGTGAACAGTTTCTGAGAACACTCCCGGACAAAAAAGTACCTGAGAAGAAATAAGAAGAAAAAAGAATAATAATAACTAGATACGATCTCGTTGCGAGCAACGAGTGGGTCTTCCGTCCGATTCTTGATAAGATAAGATTTTGATTGAGATTTTCATTCTAAAATAATGATAATGATTGTGAAGAAGAACGATTTTGCCTCCATAATCTGTTAACAGACATTGAATATCAAAGACTTAAAAATTAGACTTTTGGCCCCTCATTCCCCCTAATATTAGGGATCAGCCCTTTTTTCTTCATATAATCTTAAAGCTTTTAAGATTTTGAACACTTTTGGTTCAACAACTATTCAGAGATTCTCTTCCGTTTTCGAGTTATTTGCAAAAGAAATATTAAGGGGCCAACCCTTCAACTCCTTAAAGGGGACATATAGCGAAAAATGAAAGGTTGCAACATTATTTTGAACATCTTTTGTTCAATATTACTTATCAAAATATTTCCCACTTTTGAGATATAGAGCGTCTAAGATTTAGCATTTTGGCCCTTATGGCCCCTAATTATGCACCATACGACATTCAAAACATAATATATAGTTGTAAATTGTTGAGATAAACATTTTTGCTTCAGTAATATATAACAAAATATTGACTGCTAAAGAGTTATCGATTAAAGACTTTTGGCCCTTCTCAGCCCCTAATTTGAGTGCCAAGCCCCTTTTTCTTGATCTCATCTTAAAGCTTTTAAGATTTTGAACACTTTTGGTTCAACAACTATGCAGAGATTCTCTTCCGTTTTCGAGTTATTTGCAAAAGAAATATTAAGGGGCCAACCCTTCAACTCCTTAAAGGGGACATATAGCGAAAAATGAAAGGTTGCAACATTATTTTGAACATCTTTTGTTCAATATTACATATCAAAATATTTCCCACTTTTGAGATATAGAGCGTCTAAGATTTAGCATTTTGGCCCTTATGGCCCCTAATTATGCACCATACGACATTCAAAACATAATATATAGTTGTAAATTGTTGAGATAAACATTTTGGCTTCAGTAATGTATAACAAAATATTGACTGCTAAAGAGTTATCGATTAAAGACTTTTGGCCCTTCTCAGCCCCTAATTTGAGTGCCCAGCCCCTTTTTCTTGATCTCATCTTAAAGCTCTTAGGATTTTGAACACTTTTTGTTCAACAACTATTCAGAAATTCTGTCTCGTTTTCGTGTTATTTGCAAAAGGAATATTTAGGGGCCAACCCTTCAACTCCCTAATGGGGACGTATAGCGAAAAATGAAAGGTTGCATATTGTTCAGAACATTATTTTGAACATCTTTTGTTCAATATTACTTATCAAAATATTTCCCACTTTTGAGATATAGAGCGTCAAAGATTTAGCATTTTGGCCCCTTGTGGCCCCTAATTATGTAACATACGACATTTAAATTATAAAATACAGTTGTACATTGTTAAGATAAACAATTTTGCTTCAGTAATGTCTAACAAAATATTGACTTTTAAAGAGTTATCGAAAAAAGACTTCTGGCCCCTTTTGGCCCTTAATGTGCTGAGTCAGCACTTTTTTCCTGATATCATATTTAAGATCTTGTCATTCCGCACAAATTTTGTTCAGTATGTTTTTACAAAATAATTTGACTTAAAAAGATATGATGCAGAATGTCTTTAAAAATCAGTCATGATTCAAGTCCTAAATTTTGACCCCTACCGAGCTTCCATACTAGGCACTTCCGGAAAATATCATGACCCAGGTGCAACATGGCAACATGTCCTCTATCATCCCTGAAAAATTCAGCTTTCTAGCTTGAGCCCTTTTTGAGTAACGTGACAGACACGGAGGTCCTCTAAATTTCAATCAAAGGGCGATAACTCTCGACTGAAAAGAAATTTCCAAAAAAGGACTTGCCGGAATTAAGTTCAGATGTCAATGCATCAACCATGAAATTTTGGATAAAATCGATCGAGCCATCTCCGAGAAATCCTCTGCACAAATTTTGTAGAAAGAAAAATGGATAAAAATAATAATAAAGGGGAAAAAGAAACCGAAGAATAATAGAAGGGTCCTCCGCTGAAGACGAAAGACCCTAATAAGAAACAGAGTAAAAACAATATGTTCCCAAACTCCGTTTGGGGAACATAATAACTAGAAACTCTTGTTGCTACAGCAACAAAAACGGTCTTCCGTTCTCCTCTATTTATCTGTATGAATGAGCTTTTATCTATGTTAAAAAAGGCACATAATATTTACAATGATTACAGGAAAACAAACGGCCGGAGGTATAACTTACCAAGATTCTCGATGTACTTTAGACATTTATATTCTTGAAAACATTTATAAAAATCATATATAATCACTTCCTGTGACGACCGGAAGTGACGGCGAACGCATTTTACCCTATGTCTGTTGCAAAATCTTCATGGTAAGTAAAGTGTCTTGGTCTGTTACAGTTTAAGAGATCTTGTAATGTTAACTTCTTATTTTGAGGACAAGAAATCACGTGTCCGGAAGTAAGTAAAAAAAAAAAAAGAAGATATTTGAGGTTACTCTAGACATTTGCAGTCTGAATAACATATCCTAAAATCATTTCAAATACTCTTTTTATAAAAGATATTTATAGGATAGTAAGATACTCGATTTATGCAGTTTTTCTCTAATAGCCGGAAGTTGTCGTTTTTGTTTCCAGTGAGACTGACAAATTTGGAAACTATAAATAAGATGCTATAAGGTAATACTTGAAAAGTTGAAAATTTTGATTTATCTGATTACTTCCTGTGACAACTGGAAGTGACGGCGGACGATCTTAAACTCAATGGACTTGTCTACTCATCAAGGTCTACCATCCCTATTAGTTTGGTGTCTTAATCTCTTACCGTTTACGAGACCTAGCTATGATAACTTCTAACTCTGAGGACAGGAAATCACGCGACCGGAAGTGAATTTTACAAAGATATTTGACGTTACTGTAGACATATGGAGTCTAAATAACATATCCAAAAATCTTTACAAATACTTTATCCTTAAAAAGAATTTATGGGAAAAAAAAATACTCAAATTATGTAGTTTTTCTCTCATTGCCGGAAATTGTAGTTTTTGTTTCCGTTGGGACTGATTTTTTTTAAAACTACAAATAGGATATTATAATATGATGCAAAAAAAGTTTCATAAAAGTAAAGTTGAAATTCTCGATTTCTTTGATCACTTCCAGTGACGACCAGAAGTGACGGCGGACGATCTTATCTCCAATGGTTTTGCCTACTCATCAAGATCTACCACTCCTATAAGTTTGGTGTCTTCATCTCTTACCGTTTACGATATCTCGAGGAAGGAAATCACGCGACCGGAAGTGAATTTTGCAAAGATATTTGACGTTACTGTAGACATTTGCAGTCTGAATAACATATCCAAAAATCATTCTAAATACTTTATCTATAAAAAATATTTATGGGAAAGAAAAATACTCAAATTATGTAGTTTTTCTCTTGTAACCGGAAGTTGTCGTTTTTGTTTCCGGTAGGACTGACATATTTCAATATTCAAGTGGATTTGCCTACTTATCAAGATCTATCATCCCTGAAAGTTTGGTGTCTTAATCTCTTACCATTTCTGAGATCTCACTCGGATCAAATATTTTTGAAAAAAGCGGAAATCGAAAATATCTGATGACCGGAAGTGAATTTCGAAAAAATGAAAAAAACGTCTCGGGGTATTTTCATTCTTAATCATCCCTGAGAATTTCAGAAAAATCCGTCCAGCCATCTCTGAGAAATCTTACCGACAAAATTTGGGGAAAAAAAATAATAATAAGAAAAAACAGTAGAATCACTATAAGGTCTTCCGTCTGAAACGGAAGACCTTAATAATAAGAATAATAATAATAAGAAACAGAGTAAAAACAGTATGTTCCCCAACTTCGTTTGGGGAACATAATAAAGAAATAGGACATTGCAGCAGTGGCAAAAAAACCTCGGGTATTGAGGCGAGATACTGGGGGCTCAGTGTAGATCTGAAGAAAGAACGAAACTCCTAGTATCCGCCAGCAACAGGAACCTGGGGCAAGGTACTCTGTGCTTTGCGTAAAAGTAACTTGTCGATTCCAATCGGAACATCACTCTGCTTTTTTCGTAAAATTAAAATGTAAAATAATTTTAATTTAATGACTGATTTAAATGATTTAATAAATAAATTTTAATAAATAAATCTATCTAAAGTTTGAGAATCAGCTTTCAAAATGAAGTTTAATTTATTCAATTTCATGGGAATTTAATTGTTAAATTATTTAAATCAGTGTCACCCTTTCCTTGAAGACAAGTCTTGCAGTGTAAAACGTATCACGAGAATAATTTCTCCGTACGGTAAACATGCTTTAAAGTGCATTTCTATATGCTCCCCGAAAGTCGCCTATTGTTTGCAGTCCGCTGTCCGTAGTACGATGTCAGGCGTCTGAGATTCCGAAAATGTTCAATAAACGATCAGCGTATTAAATATCCGAAGTTCGCGTGAGTTCGTAACTCAGCGCGACTCCTGTAGGTTAAAAAAGATATATATAACTTTTAGCTCACCTGAGCCGAAGGCCCAAGTGAGCTTTTCTGATCACATTTTGTCCGTCGTCCGTCCGTCCGTCTGTCCGTCCGTAAACTTTTCACATTTTCGACTTCTTCTCAAGAACTACTTGGCCAATTTTGACCAAACTTGGTACAAAGCATCCTTGGGTGAAGGGAAATTTAAATTGTTAAAATGAAGGGCCAAGTCCCTTCACAAGGGGAGATAATCAAGAAAAGACAAAAATAGGGTGAGGTCATTAAAAAATCTTCTTCTCAAGAACCACTGGGCCAGAAAAGCTGAAACTTATGTGGAAGCTTCCTTGGGTAGTGTAGATTCTAAATTGTTCAAATCATGACCTCCGGGGTAGGGCGGGGCCACAATGGGGACTCAAAGTTTTACATAGAAATATATAGAAAAAATCTTTGAAAATCTTCTTCTCAAGACCCACAGGGCCAAAAAAGCTGAAACTTATGTGGGAGCACCCTGGGGTAGTGTAGATTCTAAATTGTTCAAATCATGACCCCTAGAGATAGGACGGGGCCACAATGGGGAATCAAATTTTTACAGAGAAATATATAGAGAAAATCTTTGAAAACCTTCTTCTCAAGAACCACAGGGCCAGAAAAGCTGAAACCTATGTGAAAGCATCCTCAGGTAGTGTAGATTCAAAATTGTTCAAATCATGACCCCCGGGTATAGGGCGGGGTCACATTGTCATTAAGGAACAATTCCTTTCTTTCCTAGTCTAGAGCAAAGGCTCTCACCACTGCACCTTGCGTTTTAGGTACATGTATAGCTTAAAGTTGCATTAAATGGGGTCTATATATTAATTAACTACGTAAAGCAACTCCCAAGCAATTTTAAACAAATAATTTTAAAACAAGTGGTTTTATGTAAAATATTGCGGCGTTACAAAATTGATGAATTAATTTTGAAATTTTTCATGTTGCTTACATTTAAAATTTAGATTTAAAATATAAGTGCTTGTAATAAATTAAACAATGCATGAAAGTTACAAATATAAATGAATACTATTATAGACAATGGAGGCAAGTGTAAAAGTAAAATAAAATTTATTTATTGTTGTTGGCGAACGAATATGTGCATTTGGTCGTAGCTTTATTTTAAGTCGTCTAAACTGCAGATAGATAGGAATTGTTGTCCTCGGATTGTTGACACATTTCGATATAACTTGATTGCATGATTTCCGTTTTATCATCGTCCTTGTCTTGAACTTCCACCTTTTTGTTATTAGTATTACTTGGACCATCTTCAGATTCAATTATCTCAATATAAGTTGTACCTTCTTTCGGTGAAAGTCCAAAATCGGTCTGATTTCTTAGAAATGACGGGTGACTCTTGAATTTAGTTGTTGTATCCGAGTCAATTTCTTCATAAATTGAATGCGCGTCTTTAACTTCGTGAAATGTACAATGATTCTTAATCCTGCCCTGGTTAGAAATATTCTCCTTCAAATGAGTGTATGAATCTGAAGACCGTCGGGTCATATTCTGACCTTGTGACTTTGCACTTCTTTTCTTGCAAAATGCACCCCTTATTTTTTTTCCGCAGCAAATAAATATTACAATGATTGCAATAATAGTACAGAACAAACTGAAGACTACAATTAACCATTGTTTGTGAAATCTAAACAGCACTTGCTCTGATTCATTTTCTGCGTTAGATTTAGTTGCCTGTCTGTAAGTTTCTGAAATTCCTGTTGTGCTTTCCGAGAACTCCTCTTTTGTTGCTACAATAAGTAGTAATGTGTAAAAATTTACTTTTTTTTTTTTTTTTTTTTTTTTTTTTTTTTTTTTTACAGATTTTCATCTCTTTTCACAATTTTTTTGTATGAAAAATTAAGAGATATTTTGTATCCGTCATTTTGCTATATGAAATTAAGACTAACGTCATTTAGAAACTTACATGTTATCACGCAGCCTAAGGAGAAATCACACAATTCAGGTGGACATTTACATTCTCCTTGACACTCCACTCCAAAGTTAGGATATCTACACGTTTTACTACAATTTATTCCATCAAATCCAGGTCTGCACGCTTAAAATATTGTAAAAAAAGTTCAAGGCTGAAATAAGATCTTATAAGAAATGAGAGGATGAGATGAGAAAGGTAATTTATGTACATGTAATATTAACAGGAAATGGAAGGAATTTGATTAAGAGAAACGAAAGGTATTCAATTCGGTTTGTCTGTCCGTCATTCCGTCTGTCCATCTATGTGTCTGTATTTCAACTCTATGTGTTTTACCCTTTCGTTTCCACGCGATATCCGGAAGAGCCTTTCAGCATTTACAATGAAATTAAAAAAGACAACTTCCTATGATCTGAGGAAAACACTAATGGATTTTAAGGTCAAAAAGTCAAAGGTAAGGTGATAAATGCAAATATTCTCCATATATTCACAATTTCGTTTCTGTGCATTATCTAGAGCAGCCCTTGAGTTTTATACCATAACTTTCTAAGACCCCCCCTTTTTTTAGGTCAAAAGGCCAACTGTCAAAGTTGCAAATCTGTGTGTTAAACTTTCATTTCCGGGAAATATCTCAAACAGCTTCGTAGGTTTTGCAATGACTAATATAATTTTCCCATCTACCCACCAGATCTTCTGAAAGTGCCCACTCTTCCTACCCCCACCATCACCCTCCGATCCGTGCATTTTCTTCTGTTTTCATTAAGTAGGGAACACATATTGTCTTTTGATATTGTAAGAAAAGACAAAAAATAAGTCTCCAATGGAACATTTTCCTTTGTTTTTTTAATACATTGTGAAACAATATTCTTGATTGATTTTTTAAAGAATTGATTCAACAAAGGTAAATTACAAAGCGTTTGGAAGATGAAAGATCAGCATAAGCAAAAATGAATTTTAAAGTTGGAATGACATCCATTTAGTTGAAAAAGATAAGATTATAGTTCGAATTAACATTATTAAAGCTGGAAATCCAGGATTGAAGATGGAAAAGCAAACTTGAACATTAGTATCATCAACGTTAAAGTTGGGGAAATGTAACACCATAAAAAGCCCTGTGAAACTAAAAGATGACAGTGCATCTACATATTATCTCTGTTATCAATAAACTTCATAGTATTGTCTTACGTTTGCAACTTTGGCTCAAAGAATCCCATGAGAATCCAAAACAACATTCAGTTCCAGATGTGCTATGGAAAGATAAATAAAAGTTATAATTAAAAGCATATACATTTTTGTACATGATAGTGTCAAATAAACAATATTATTTAAAATAAATTACCCTGCACATTTTGATTGCACATGATCTTGCAAACAAGCAAATACTATCAGTATTGGCATGAAATAATTCATTCCAAGATTAAATAAATTGTATCTAGCAAAACCGATTTTGCATATGATATTATCTAAGATATGTTCTTCCTGATATTGAGGAATATGAATTTCCGCACTTGATAACGTAAAATATGAAGGGATACTCAATCTTAAACTGAAGGAGTTTAGCAAAACTTTTCTAAACCCTTCAAGTGAGAACTAATCCTCTTTTTTTTAAAATATTATTTGAAGCGATATCCGATTCAGAATTAACATTAATCTTAGTTTTTAAAAAAAAAACTATGTTTTCTTTAAATTTCGTATTTTCAATTTAATTCTTAAAATTCGGATTATATTTGATAAATTTAAGACACTGGTTTCTCTAGATGAATTTCATTTTACTATGCATTCTAATTAGCGCTTTTTGTTTTTCAGTAACTTAATTTCTCTTCGTTAATAATATTGTGTACCACAGAATAAAAAAAAAAATTAAATATTAGAAGTTTCAGAAACATCACCGTATTAAACATCCCTCACTTTTCGAAAGCATTAAATTTGAACATCAGCAGACAACAGGAAGTACATTTATATGTACATTTAGATTAACTAGATGGGCGATTATCTTTAAAAACTGCAAAAACCATTCGAAAGAAGGGTATGGCATCATCATTCAATCATTAAAAAATAATATTTTGCATGTAAATTTTATGTTATTTATAAGTGGTTTTTTCGAACGACAGTGTCAGCTTTTCGGTGTTAGGAGTAACAAGCGTCTGTTTCTACTTTAGACCACCATCAATTTAAAATGGATACCAACCGACAGAAAACGACCAACGAGACCAAAAAAAATATTTAAGAGTTAATTGAAAGCGGTTTAAAACTAAGTGAAATAAATGTATCTTAAGTATTGAAAATAAGTCCAGTGACAATCTACATGGTTTGAAAGCGGTATCATGACAGAGAGTCTTTTGAAACTTGCCACTGTTATGGATATTTAAAAAAATGGATGATAGGAGTTGTTTCACTCTTAATTGCATCATGAGAAGGAATTGGACATCAACTCTAGTCGATATCACTAACGATGCAATCCAGAGATCAATTCATAAGTATGATCTCAGAAAGCGAGCTATCGCAAAAAAGTTGGTGTTGTGTAAGAAGGAGACATACCAATAAATAGAGTTTGTCGAGGTTCTTGGGCCAGAAGTAGGTTTACATGGGCAGTAGCCCAAAACGGGAGTAAGATCATATTAAGTGATATAATGGCAGTAAACAAGAGTGGCTGTTGGGTTGTAAATTCTGGAGTACAAATCGAGAGAGGTACCTTCCCGTGAGCATTGACCACATGAAGCTTCATTCTGGCAGAATCTTGAAAGTAACGGTGAAGGGTTGTATTACTTACAATGGCCAGGGATTATCAACTTTAGCAGACGTAAATATGGACAGTGAGAAATACGAAAATGTGTTATTTGAGAATCTAAGGCCAGTCATAAATATAGCCAACCATTTCACTAACAAATCATAGTGCGGATGCGGCCACTGCCTTAGGCCTGTCGTATGATAAATTCACTACCCTAAAATCAATTATGGATGACATTTTACATAAAATTGAACATTATCCAGTATTATCAATTTGAAGGTTAATATTTTCCATTTCTGTCGAATGTGGATCTTTCAAAGATATCGTTAATTATGCATTATTCATCATTTAAAAATTTTACCATCCAACATTATACATTGTGAATACGTACATTATGCACTTCAACAATTTTCAATTGCAAAGAATATTTAGTTTAATCATAAAAAGCATTTTCGTTGTAGAAATAAAACTTGGTCCGCCTCTTCCTAAATATAAATAGCGTTAAATGTTTCGAACTTTACATCAACAAGTGCATCGTGACCATTGACTTGTTAGTACTTCCTTCTGCAGGATTTAACAACTAAGACGCAAAATAGTGAGTAAAACTGTAGTTTTATTCTCTCAAACAAATTTTAAATCGTATCTTGGTTCATTTTGTGGTATCGTAAAGAAATGTAAAGCTTATGTGATACCTTGAAGTTAATATGATTTCTCATACTGGTATAAATAAGACAACGCCTTATTTTTTTTTAACTTTAAAAATATAACGTTGTCATTTGAAAATATAAATAATCTAAGAAAAACGAAGGATTTTCTTTTAAAATGAAGTGCAAAAGTATTAACAGGGAATAGTTCATATTTTTGTATGCAACTGGAAAAGTGCATTTTTTAATCCTAATACGACTTCAGTGAAACCCCCTTCTTCTACAACTGGTATTTGAAAAAAAAAATAATGACATGAGGGCTATGAATACTTGCACGTACTAGCAAATACCCTTGCTTGGTGCGTATCATGTTTACAAGATATTTCGATTTTATTTGAAATCATACTTTTTGTGCAAAACTCTTATTTGTACACAAAAATTGTTGGAAAATGCTTTTCAATAGGTGTAATTAGGTGCCATATGCACAGAAGAGTTAGCATCTCTTGCTGACGGTCACACTCATCATGTATCCGTAAGCATTATCAAGACAAAAGTAGCGGGGAGCTCGTAAATAGGTCATTGCGAAGAAAAATGGCCTAACAATTAGCATGAAAAGAAGAAGGTACAGTTTGGGCTTTATTGTGCCCTGAAAACATAATGTTCTAAAAAGTTGTGAAATTGTCTTTAACAAAAGTTAAGTAAATGTTTATGATAAATCATTAAAGAATAAAGCATGAAGGAGGACCGTTTTGGAAATACGACGTCATTAATTTGGTATTTTTCTAAGTTTAAGTCTAACCCTCAGAATGACTCATTTCTGTGCATATTTTCCTTTAAGAAATAATGTCTACAACCGTCGCCCACTTCAATTTTTGGTTATATTATAGAAATTACTTTGAAGAATCACATTTCTGAAAATCGTTATGGGTGACGGTGGTAGAGTATGTTTTTCGAATTCAAAGAAAAATCCAAAGAAAATTGATGTCTTCTGCAATTTTTTAAGAAAATAGGGTAAATGCACAAGTTAAGGACGTCACAATTAGCATTTAGGAGGTCATATGAGAAAAATGATTTCTGTATTCTTACTGCTTGGAATTTCAATGAATTAGAAAGAATAGATTTTAATTTTTTATATCATATTTTAGAAAAATACAGGACTTAATTTGTATTGAAATTGTACCTTGTCCTTTGAAAAAATATTTTATTGTATTTGCTGTATTTGTATCAACTAAAGATCTTTTGAAATGATAATAAACAACCATTGATCCTCTATACACAATGATGAATCCAACGTAAGCTTTTCTTTGTCCTCATTTTTTGTACTTTTTCCCTAGGTTTTGAAGACTACAATCGTAATCCTTTAGTTGTCTTCTAATTCCAAATGATGATTTAATTTTGTCAGATAAAATGCCCAAAAGGCAGGAGGCATACACCTCTGAAAGGTAACATAATGACTATTCAGAAAAGTCAAACCTGGAAAGATTAGGGTTTAAATTCACATAATTGAATCTGCATTTATATATGAATGAGTTTGGGTGAGAGACGTTTGTGAGTATGTGTGTCTAGGGTGTGTGAGAGAGAAGGTATATGTGCACATGGAAGGAGTGTAATATGTAAGAGTGAGTGATTGTTTGCAGGGGTATAAAGGAAGCATTTAGAATATTCCACCTTGACTAAATCAGTGATACATCATGACGTAATAGTAAATGAGATGACGTCAATTTTAGAACAAAAGTTGTCGTGATATCGGTATTTTATAGAGAAGTAATTTAACTCTACCACCGATGACGTCATATGTGTACATCAAATAACTTTTGAATTGATCATGTTGTGTAAATAGAATTTGGCTAAGACGGCATGCACAACGATTCGCAAAATGGAGTTTAGTGGCAAATATCGTGAATATTATGTGAAATTCATATGGAGTTAAAGTTTATAAAATAGATATGGTAATATATTTTCATCGATTAAATTCTCTTTCGAAGACAGTCAGCTAAATACGTATCTCGGTCGGCCTTTCCTCTGTCATTCGTGACAAAAAAATGCAAAAGAACAACAGTAAGCTGGAGGTGTCAAAGAAAATAGTTGTACAGATCGCAAATTGCCTCTTAAATACATGGAAAGTGCTGCTAGAATCCCGAAGCAAGCATGGTTTCACGAAAAATCTCGGGTCATATGTATAAAATTCAAAACATCGGGTAATGAATGATTATGTTACTGACTTGACTGTGGGATTCTAGCAGTCCGGCAGGATTGTTAAGGCATAATAGATGTTTTTGACTAGATTATTTACTCAAGGAAGTTGTTTAACTCCGTGGAACAGTTGTTTTGTTTGCTTTTTATATTAAGGGACATGAAGTCACGTCACGTGATGCTGTGGTGATAATGCAAGTCTTTACGTTAGACACTCTTTTATCGTCATGCAATAGTTAATAATAGTTGACATTTATCACCGGTTTTGCATTATATTCGATTTTATGATTTACTGTACTATAATATTTCCATTTCTAATTTTTTTTCTCTTTGACATTTATCACCAGTTTTGCATTGGAAAATTGTCAATCTTAATTTTCCGTAAAGTCGAAATTTCCTGAAAAATGATTTCTATGCTTCCTTAGCGTATCCGCGTTTGTGCTCGTGCTTCACTTATTTATCTTAAGGATATAATTATAAAATATTTTGTTTTCTCATGTCCTTGAATGTTTATAAGAAGGGGGTCTGTTGTTAATTCATTTACATGTTATAAGGCGTAAACCAATAAAACGACTGTAAATACATTTTGACAGTCTTCCGGCAGTATTCAAACATGTGCAATGAATATGTCTTTGTGTGTACAGTCAGTTCATTGTATTTTTCATTTGATTTATATAATCCCCGAATCACTGAAATCCGATTATGGAGAATATATCGTTTCCAAAATATTTCTGACTATCCATGATGTGATTGAAAGTGCAGTAACAACATAATGTACATTAATATGATATAAGAATGTATGTCGATTTTATGATTTACTGTACCATAATATTTCCATTTCTAATTTTTTTCTCTTTGATAACTCGTTGAAAGTTAGGGAGTTTATTTCTTTATAATTCTACCGCAGTGTATATTAGGAAGGTCGATAGGTTAGGAGCTAAGGAGGCCAAATACGCATGCAAATTCAGTGCGCATCTTGCTCTGTGTCTGACGCTAAGGAGACAAAACATACATGTTAATCTTGTGCGGCTGCCTTTGTGTTTGAGGTCAGAGGACTAATGAAATTGGCATTGGAGTCTTTGTAAGTCAATGTTTATATTTTTAAATCTAAATCACAATGAAATGGACATATAAGGAATCTCTGTCTAGTTAGTATAGTACGCCAGGGACTTTAACGATAGTGGGAAACATGGGATAATTCATGCATATCGGGCTTCGCCCGCTATGTAAATTATTCCATGTTTCCCACAATCGTTGATGCCTTGGCATATAATACTAACTAGACAGTGAATCCTTAAATATGTACTAGGTGGTTACTTAAATTCCTGATTATCCATTTTAGCTCACCTGAGCCGAAGGCTCAAGTGAGTTTTACTGATCAAAATTTGTTCGTTGTCTGTCGTCGTTGGCGTCGTCGTCGTTGTTGTTGTTGTAAACTTTTCGCATTTTCGACTTCTACTCAAGAACCACTGGGCCAATTTCAACCAAACTTCCCACACAGCATCCTTGAGTAAAGGGGATTAAAGTTTGTTAAGATGAAGGGCTACGCTCTCATTCAGGGCGAGATAATTGAGATATAATGAAAATTTGGTGGTACATGTATGTTTTAAAAATTTTCTTCTCATGAACCAAATTTTGTTCAAATCATGACCCATGGGGGTAGGGCCAAGCCACAATGACCGCCTTAAGTTTTACATAGAAATATATAGGAAAATTCTTTAAAAATCTTCTTCTCAAGAATAACAAAGCCATGATTGGTCTTTGGACTACTTTTGAATTTAAACTTTTCAATAATAAACCAATTTCTACTTTTTCCTAGCTACAGTGCTCAGGTGAGCGATGTGTCCCATGGGCCTCTTGTTTTCACACATTATTTATTGTATATGACAATTTTTTGTAACTTTCATCTAAATTGTAGATGTGGCATATTTCCCTTGTTGTTATCCTTTTAGGAACAGCGGTAAGTAGGTTGGATTAAGTAGACTCTTTAATATTAAATAGTCATTATCTAGGACATAGCTCTTAAACAAAATTAACAACTATTTGGAAATTGTCACGAAAAGTATACTAATGAATAATGTTATCCATCTAGTATTAAGTTCTTATTTTATCTTAGTTCAAGATATTCTTACCTTTAAATAGATTTTAGGAATTCCACAATAAATACATGAATAAAATCATTCTTGCTTTAATTATTTTGGAAGCTTTTTTATGCTCCGTATTCGAGGATTCGGGTATATATATGTAGTTTTTGCCCTGTCTGTGCAACTGTCCATCTAACCAGCTGTGTTTCTGTTTGTTAATCTACTTGTCTGTTTGTCTGCAAAAACTTTTACTTCTAATAAACAAAACTTTTTTTCGATTTAGGCAATGATTTTGGTGTTTCACGTCTGACAAAACCTTTCTTTGGGTACCATCAAGATTGACCTTTTGACCTTCACTCTGACCCAGTTTTGCAAACTTTTGTAAACCTTACCCATGTCTTTTTTTTTTTTAAATTAGTGCTAAAGCTTGTTTACTATATGTATAGGTGTATTCTTTGACGTTGAACTTGGAGTTTGACGACTTTAACTTTGACCATAGCATTTGAACAGATGAAGCGTGGGCTTTCAAATCTTTGAAATTTTACAAGTACATTTCTTGTGAGAATTTACTTTTGTTACCAACATTTTTTTTTTTGCATTTGAGAGAGTATCGCCTCCACTATAAATTGTTATATAGGGGCATCAGTGTTTCACAAACAAATGTTTGTTTTTGGTTTTCTTTTCATTATTCAATAGTGTACAGTATCCCTAAACATTACCCGCTTTTGTCTTAATAATTTTAAATGTCCAAAAGGATCTCAATTAAAACTTTCTACTGAATTGAGAGATAGCTATTTTCTACTTGACCTGGTATTTAATGAAATAATAATTAGATAATATTGTGCTTTAATTTTCAATGTGTTCTTAGAAGTTTGGTCTCGTAAGGACTACCTGTTTAGCTTCAGTTCCAACAATTCACTACGTAACATCCTGTCCCAGTAATGAAAAGTCATGGAAAGAAGCAGAGCTTAAAAAGAATTGTGAAAGTTTAGCCAATATTCAGCAATGTGTTAAAGAGCCTTCGAACTTTACGTACCATTGTCTTGTGAATCGCTATTTGAATGCAACATTAGAGGTGTGTGCACCGATCCGTTTTGTGTCAGGTAATGTAATCTTATTCATAAAACTATAATTGCATTTGTTCAACAATATTTAAATCGTAATCATGATTGCATTAACAAATAACACATTTTTATAGGTTATTGTGCCGATTTCGATACCATACAAAATAAAGTGACGGAAAACCATAACATTGATTGCACAAAGCTTGAACCTGCATGTCCCAAAAGATATGTATCTACAGATGTTTATAAATGTAAGTGACTTTCACATCATGAAAATACGGAAACTGTACTAAGATCAGGCAGTTAAAAAATAATAATTAAGCAAGAATGTCCGCGTTTTCATGAATGTTGCAGGATAACCTCCGAAGTCGAGAAATGTTGTTTGAAAGATAAAACCCGAGACGTTACTGAAGCTTGAATTTCTCAAACAATATTTAGAGACCGAGGAGGTTATCCTGCATCATTAACGATAACAATGACTTTAATTCTTTCTATTAAGAACTTTAAAATACGAGTGATCGTTTTCTCCATATAGAGAAACGAATGAGGTCACCTCGTCTCGAATACTCTGTTTTATTTAAAGAATTCTTTGCCGTATACTGCATATCTTTGCCCCCACTTTGAAAAATTCTTGAATGTACTGAATTCTATAAATTGTATATGAGATAAAAATTAACATAACTTATTATACTTTTAAAGTAGTTTCTTGATCATTTTTTTGTTTTATGACGTCACAAACTAGTCGATTTTATATCATTTTTTAGAAAAAGGGCAAAATATCAAAATTTCAACAATTTTAGATTTAAAAATTATAGAGCGCAAGTTTGTTCAGAGGAACAATATTTACATTTTTCATTGACATTATTATTCTACACATTATATCAAAATATTGAGCCTGATCAGACCTGCGCTCGGTGATTTTTACTCAAAATGTCGACGTAATTTATACATTTTTCATAAAAATCATGTAAATTTTAAATTTACGTCATTTTACAATGAGATATACTTAACAAATCAGCAAGGGCCTGAGAAGAGCAAAGAATTGCAAGAGCACAAAAACAGTGTTATATGCTATTTTCTTAAATATCAGTGGTCTTGTTGTTCAAATTCTTATTGGGGGAGTAATTTAAATTTCTGGAAGAATTTAGAAAGCATAATTTTTGCAAGAAAGTGAAAGGTTTTTGAGAGGAAGAAGCCAGAATGAGGAATTCTCGAAATATCTACATTGAATTTCTTCATGACAACGTCCAAACCCACAAGCCATGAAGAGATATTGAGTTCTTAAAAAGAAAGTTAATATTCTGTCACACAAACACTATTGGCCAGCACCTTCAACCTTTGACTTGTTTCATTTCCCAAACTTAAAAAAAAAAAAAAAAAAAAAAAACAAGTACAGGAAATAAAAGGATCTACCATATATACGAAGGATCGTACTCAAAAATTTGTTCTCAAACAATTAGAAAATAAAAAGAAATGTTACGGACATGTGTTTTAATTTAAAGATAATATTTTAGTTTAATCATTAGGACAAAATCATAGAAAAGCGTTTTCTTTTTGTTTCTTTCTGATGACATTATTTATTGAATTTCCCTCGTATACTTGTATTCTTTGATGCTGTCAAGAATAACAGAGGAAATCATGGCTACATAAGGACGCAGCTTCTTGTCTTCAGTAAAGAAAAACACACGGCTGTTAAGTCAGTAGACCTTATCATTGTTCCCTTTCTCTAATAAATCACAAACATTTTTTAAGTATTTGCTTCTCAAATACAGTTATCTTGATACAAGCAGCGCCGTCATCACAATCCATCAAATTGCTTACTTCTTTCCATAATCCTCTAACTTAAGAAAATGAAATATCAAAACACAAAGAACTGTTTTAGTTCTTTGCGTATTGCCATTATTGTGACGTTTAATAATATACTTTTTTGACATTCTCAAAATAATTATTTACAATTACAAATTATTTTAGCAGACATAAAATACTGTATAAGGATAAAAAATTGAATAATTTTGTGAAGTAAGTTTATCCAAATTTGATATAAGAGGGTAAATAACAAACTTGAAAAACGTCCTCCAAAAACGTCCTCCAAAACTGTAGGTGGGAGAAGAAGCAGAGTGACGTACTGCGTGGCCAACATTTTTATTTGTTATATATAGATTTTGATTGGTGAATCTCTGCATCTCTTAAGACATAAAAAATGACCATTATAATGCATCGCTAAAAAGAGTTTAATATTAAAGAAGGACACTTATTGATTATCAAATTTTTTTTTAGTAAAATCAAATTTATTTAGAGAATAAAATGTTGTTTTTTTTTCCTCCAACGATTTTCTTCCAATGAAATTAGATTTAAATGGGTTTTTCTTAACAAAATATGTTTTTAAAACAAAATCTGATGAAACACCATTGATTGATTGTATATTATTAAACATCCTAATTAAGAATTTTTCACTCCTATTAGGTGTTCTCTGTTTTCCAGTGAAGAACTTCAACGTTCGACCCATACTTGGCACCAACGCCAATGAGTAGTAAGGGTTCTTTATCTTGCGATTGCCTACCTTGTTAAGGTCTTTCCAGGCGCTTGACAAAGGAACAGTCACTGCCTATGTTTATGTTTTAGGTTTAATGTAGTGCCGAGAACGAGAATCGAATCTGGACCTCCAGACCATGAAACTTATGCTCTGTCACTAAGCTTCCAGTGGCCGTTAAATGAGACATAAAATCCTTTATGAAATTACACAATATGCAAAGTTAAGGTATCTTCAACCTACGGTGGACATTAACGTATGATACTGAAGAAAAATGAACGGCAGGGATACAAAACTGCATGACCTTGTCATTGATTGTTTTAAAATGCCTATGAAAGTTTAAATCAGAAAATTTAAAAATTAAAAAGTTTATGAATTTGTAAACAAATTGGAGAATGCAATTTTTCCCCTTTAAATATGTATAATAACTTCATCATTTATTTTAAAGACCCATCATGCTACAAATTAAAGGAGAATAATCAAAGCTTTGAAAAGACCACTCATTCATCTCAAATCAGTAGGAAAGAAACTAACAACAACTATGACGACCGAACTTTATCTGTTGATCACAGTATCTTGCAAGAGTCTTCAACATCAATTTTTGTGTACAAGAAAATGGATACAAGGTTTGTATTTCAATAAATGAAAGGCATAGCTCACTGATAACCACTTCGTCCTCAAGATGTGGCTTTATTTTCTGAAAGTATTGTCCTGTCACACACACACACTCACCCTCCCTCACACACACACACACTCACACACACCCTATCTCTCACCCTAACACACACACACACACATACACACACACCCTCACACACACACTCTCTCTCTCCCTTACACACACCTTCCTTCATACTACTCTCTGTCTCTCTCACACACACATACACATCCACCCTCACACACATCCTTTTCACACAACCTCCCTCACCCTCACACAACGTTTATACACAAATCCTCATTTGCCAAACAGAGTTAAGTATTTAGGATTGAGATGTTGTTTTGAAATGCACTCTTCCGTTTTCAGATCCACGAATAATGCTGTCATTGCGATGGGAGCTGTCTTACCTTTATTTGTTGCCATTAGTATTTATTTTGCTGTGAAAAAAATTCGAAAGATGTTCAAAAGTAAGTAATTGAATCATATCGCAAAAACTTTAATATGTTGTTAAGGTATGAAAAGAAATAATCATGTAACTGCATGTCCGAAATTTATCCTGGCAGGTCAAGGAGTATCTTGACTTATTTTCAGTAAATGTTTCAATCGTAAAAAAGATTCACTACGACTATTTCTTTTCCTTTTTTAATTATGAAATCACATATTTATACACATTTTAATGACTGGAAAGGTTTCTGACTGAGTCCGGTGATCTCTTCTCTACTTTGTAATCGCCAAATTCTGCTACAGATATACTATAATATTCGTCATATTGACATAAAATAAACAAAACTATAATTGCACAAAAGGGGAGTTTCGATAAAGCTGTTTTTCGACCCCTCCAGAATTATTATGAATTGTGATGTGTTGTAAATAACGTCTTATCTTTTTTAATTTATCGAAAATGTATGTAATTTATGCTGCCCATTTTCCGGTTACGTGATAATGAAAAACTTAAGCATCCCCCCTTCCGTACATTTTTATAGTAGGCATTTCTAAAAGGGAATAATGATTTTTTTTCTTAGTCAAATCATAAATAAAATGTATTAAATGTGAATAAAGACATCACATTATCAATTTAAACATGTTAATTACAGAAAATGAAGAACATTTGTTTTATGTTGATATTGTGTAAGGTGCAAGTTTGTTTTGATATATTTTTGTAAAGTTTAAAATATAACTTAAGCACTACATTAACATATTCTGAAATTTGTTATAGTTATTTTACTGATGTATTAACTAATATTTTCCAAATCTATTTTATATTCCAAGACTAAGGGAAAATATTCAAAAAAATTATCTACTTTTCTAAGCTTGTGAGTTGATATAATGTCTCATCCAACAAAAAAAGTTTGTATCATCTGTTCTTACGTTGGCCAGTGAGTGGCCTTATAGAAACTCCTTTCTTTCTAAGGTTGTTTGACCTTAAATTGGAGTTTTTTTCTTCAAACGTTGGTTGAATTTTTATTATTGTTGAAGTTGTTAAAAGTTTAAAGCTTAGTAGCATCAAAAATTACTTAATTTTTTTTTTTTCAAAACGTTTTATAAAGTACACATATGTAATTTGAAATTCAATGTTTAACGGCAAAATTCAACAATTTTGTAGCCCATAAGATGTCAAAGAATCCACTACATGATGCAAGTAAGCAATTACTTCCTTATCAAAAATGTCTCTGTGATTTAATTCAATATTTCATAAAATATAAATTGCAATTTAAAATTCGGAAAGAAGAGGTTTCCTACAAATTTCTTCGGAAAGTACGTGACATACCTTAATTAGACTTAATTAGACTTAATGTGTCCAAACCAGTCAATTTCTTTATACAAAAATGTACCTGTGGTGTCCAAATTAGACAGGATTTACTGTATTTTCTCGTATATATTACATTGTATATCATTTTGAAATTTTTACATAATATACATGCAAGATAATATAAACTTCCATAAATACATTTGATGTATTTTGATCAAAAATTCAAAATGGAAATTATAATACGAAAGTTACAATGATCTCGTTTCAAAACGATCAATTTTCTTTGCCGTTGTTCTGTAATATGAACACTGACTCGAATAAAACTATTAAAAATAATTTTTCATATAAATTATAAACTTCTCAGGTAATCCTTCCCCTAAAAACCGTCAGGAGTGACGTACCTTATACAAGAAATTTTAAGAGTAATGCATATGAGGCAAAGATAATTCTGTATTGATATAAAGTTGCAAAGTAAAATTTCAATAAATCAGGTTAGTATACAGTTACAATTATTTTATTTTGGCAGAAGTGCATAGATATGATGAAGAGGAGAATCTAGAGCTATGTCCTAAAGGTTTGTTGCGCCGGCTACACAATAATTGTTCCATATTTTTTTCTTATGTTAAATTCCAGTATAATTTGTAGGACACAAGGAGTTTCCTGTCTAAGGAAAATGCAATTTTTAAATATTTAGTAAAGAATATGAACGTAAACAAAATTTTTGAAAATATATCATAAACATTGAAAAATATATATTTGTTTTGTTCACATAATATTTAAAGGTACCAGTTGTTATGTTGTATATGCGTGTCAAAACAGCATTTTTAGGGGGTGATGCAAGTATTTGACGTTTATAAAGAGTATCACCAGCGAGAACCTCTTAATATCACAGCTATGCTAAAAATAATGTACCAGATGTGTAGAAGGTTATTGTTACATGAAAAATTTCAAACTATTTTAATCACATTTCTTACCAAAGGAAATGCTGTTAGTGAGAAATTGGATGGAGAGGAAGACGATGCCGCGTACAATAAAGAAGGAAAGACAGAACAATATTATAGACTTGTACCGTGCGTAGACATAATTATTCTAACTCTTTATTTGTATGTTTTTGTGTTTGAAAGGAAATTTGATAAAGCTTTGTACATGTATGTGATAAATGGAAAAAATTATATTCAATATAATGTTGTTTTTTTTTATTTTAAAGGAAAGACAGAAGTAACCTTAGGGAAGATGGTGGTACGTTTGTTTTTTCACGTAAAAATTGAAATGAGATATATACCAAAACATAGACACTCACTCTTACTTACACACCCTCAAACACACCTTTACACACAAACAGACACAGAGAGATAGAGAGAGAAAGGAGTTGCTCCTTACTGTTTATTAATTGTATAAAAATGTGTTACGTTTATCTACTTACTCTTTTATTGGTCCAGCTAGGAATGTATTGAATATATGTGATGATACATACTGTCGTTCTGTACATTTTATCGTCGACAACAAAATGTACCAATTTTCTCTACACATATTGTCGTCCATTGATATATTATCATGTCACTGGTGATATTACATATAGTACATGTGTGTGACTACCCGCACTTTGTATATTAATTGTTGCCTCACAGTAAAGACTGTGAGCATCGTCGCAGATGTTTTTTATCAACGTGTTTTACGTTTTGACACATCTAGCATTTGTTCTGGTTCTTGATCACTGAAATAATAATTAGATATATTTATAGATTTAATTCTAAATTATTACGTCCGGATCAACCAGGACACTGGATTAAAAATTTTATTCGATACCCGTTTCTTTGCTACATGTATATCTACATGTACCGGTAGTTATAATATCGTTATGTACGTCTTTAATGAGTGAACAATTGCAATTTGTGTATAAAGGCAAAAATGATGTTTCACGGTTTATAAAACTATGGAATAATAAATTCTTTTTCCTATGTAAGATCATTTGACGGATTCTTTTTTTCTAACTAACAACTTTCATGTAAACATAGAATCATCTGTGCATCACCCGTGCTTTTTTTTTGTAAAATGTTTTAATGCTAAGGAATTTTAAACTAAACACATTTCTTCTGAGAGAAAAGTATTTAGTATTCTTACAAGCTTTAACGATTCTAGCAAAATAATGAAAGAATAGCAGACACGATATTTTTAAAGAACTATAAAAACATTAAATATGGCAACTTCTAATTAACCTTGCTCTTTTCATATCTATGAAAAACTCAAAATGTGTCAAAATTAACGTAAGGACCTTTTTGTCATGGGGCAATCAATATGTGGTCACGGTACATAGAATGCGTGACTGTACATTTTTCCTTTTATTATGTTTGAGGAATAAAGGCCCTTTTGGCACACATTGCCATCAGTGACGATACGGTATGTGTTGTGAGGGTGGGGACATTTTGTCGCCGAAAACATGTACAAGGGGGTACAATCCTAAGGTACATTCCTAATCTAATCAGAAATCCAGATGTTATAAAATCTTAAATGGTGTTCATATTAAATTTGTAGATTTAGGACATGGAGTTGAGAGATCATTACCTAGATTTGCTTGAAATTTGAAATAAGATGAACCATCTCAAAATAGACAAATACATATATAACAAATTAGGTTTAATAAATGCCATATCTATTACAGGTGATCCTACCGAAATGCTTGCTTCTTTGAACAAAGGTAATTAGTCTGACGTGTCATAATGCATTCTTGTTCAGAATGATTTTACAATATCGCACAATTAATAATACATATTGCATTAACTATTTAGGTATCAAACGCTATTAAAATAACAATTTTTTTGTAAGGCATGCATGTTTCTACGAAAGCCCATTGAGAACTTGTTTAAAATATTTTTGAATTCGATTTGACGAATTTGTGTTAACGATTTTAATTTGTTTACACAATGCTGCATAAAGGGAGGTAACTTTTACATTAATTACACATCTTGACACAATAAAATACTTCCTTGTGCATCCAATTAAAATACTTTACAACAAAATATATATTACTTTTAAAGCTATAATATCTTCATAGATATTATATACCTTTGACTAATAAACAATAAATCATAAAATCAACAGAATACCATTCTGAGGGAATAAGCAAGCTCCACACATCATGAAAATAATGACTGGGAATCCAGATGAGATGATAACTATAAATTATCATAAACCTTATATAATTCTCTGATCATTTAATACATATGTACATAATTATCTGGATAAAAAAATAGATTAGCCTTACTGCTAATAACTAAGTAAAAACCTGACTTCCAAAATCTCGTTCTTACTGTTCAAAAGTGCTATGGAAATTAATATTGCAAGAATTACAGATTTCACATTTAATGAACTTTATATTATTGATATGTTAAAGTTAGTAAATAAATATTAGCTTACCAGAAGATGATGAGAGTCTCTATCAGTCCTAGGTCAAATTTGTCACAACCAAGATAAATAACACCTCTCTACAAACAATCTAGACAAAGAGTGACCAGAAAGACCAAGAACATTTGGAGGGAATTTGACAAACCAATAAAACACAAGAACACAAAACTAAAACCCAATAGAAACAAATGACTTTTAGAACTTATGGCCGGGACCTTTATTATAACCCTAAAGGCAAATAACAGGGTAGCACTGTATGTTACACCTGAATGACCATACACTTATCTAATAAGCTGAAATACAAATATATACAAATGAATTTTAAAATAATTTGATCTTTATCAATTAATGAGAAATTAATTAATAAATTCATCACTCTTACATTACTCTACTTTTAGATATGACAGACCGATTTTTTGATAATGCCAGGTCAGCAGACAGCTTCTACGAAGAAACAAAAGTATACAAAATAGTCGAAAATTTATTTAACACGAAAAAGGTAGTCATATTAACAGGACCTCCTGGATTCGGAAAGACACAAACAGCAATCCACTTGATAATGCCTTACAAGAAGATGAAGTGGGAAATACGTAAAGTAGAAAGTTACTTTGAGCTTAACTACATTGACTGTACAAAAAATACAATTATTTTTATAGATAACATTTTCTGTGGTAAATTGAATGAATATGCAGAATGGATGAATCCTCTTGAGAGACT